>NW_016957530.1:0-399 GCF_001483705.2 Eufriesea mexicana
TAGCTTGCCAATATAATCTTCCCTGCTTGTTTATGCAAGAAGGTGAGCTCATCACGATATTAGTCGAAAATGTCAATGAAATTGAATTTTCCAGGAATATTCCACTGCATTGCAATGCCTATGGCACGCCAATAGAATTTATCCTTGTTATATATGCGAGAATGTCATCTCACCACGATATTAGACGAAAATGTCAGTAAAATTGTATTTTCCAGCCAGATTCTATAGCATTGCAAAGCCTATATCACGCCCATAGAGTCTTTCCTCCTTATTTATGCGAGAAAGTTAACACACCACGATATTAGCCGAAAACGTCAATAAAATTGAATTTTCCAACCACACTCTATATCATTGCAACGTCTACAGCACGCCAATAGAATTTACCCTGCTTATTTATGC
>NW_016957530.1:942-2138 GCF_001483705.2 Eufriesea mexicana
TAATCTGTCCTCCTTGTTTATGCAAGAAAGTTAGCTCACTACGATATTAGTCGAAAATGTCAATGAAATTGAATTTTCCAGGAAGATTCCACTGCATTGCAATGCCTATGGCACGCCAATAGAATTTATCCTTGTTATATATGCGAGAATGTCATCTCACCACGATATTAGACGAAAATGTCAGTAAAATTGTATTTTCCAGCCAGATTCTATAGCATTGCAAAGCCTATATCACGCCCATAGAGTCTTTCCTCCTTATTTATGCGAGAAAGTTTACACGCCACGATATTAGCCGAAAACGTCAATAAAATTGAATTTTCCAACCACACTCTATATCATTGCAATGTCTACAGCACGCCAATAGAATTTACCCTGCTTATTTATGCGAGAAAGGTAACCAACCACGATAATAGGCGAAAATGTCAATAAAATTGAATTTTCCAGCCAGATTCTGCCGCATTGCAATGGCTATGGCACGTCAATAGCTTCTTTCCACCTTGAATATGCAAGAAAGTTAGCTTTCCACGATATTAGTAAAAATGTCAATTTGTATTTTCCAGCCAGATTCTACGATATTGCAATCTCAATCGCACTCCAAAAGGATCTTTCCTCGTTACTTATGCACGGAATTTATCTCACCACGATACTAGTCGAAAATGACAATAAAATTGAATTTTCCAGGACGATCCTATAGCATTGCAATGTCAATAGCACGCCAGTAGAATCTTTCCTCCTTATTTATGCAACAAAGTTAGCTCATCTCGATATTATTCGAAAATGTCAATAAAATTGTATCTGCCAAGCACATTCTATATCATTGCAATGGCTATAGCTGGCCAGTAGAATCTTTCCTCCTTATTTATGCAAGAGGGGTAGCTCACCACAATATTAGTGGAAGATGTGAATAAAATTGAATTCTCCAGCCAGATTCTACAGCACTTGAGCGGCTATAGCACGCAAATGGAATCTTTCCTCCTTATTTATGCAAGAAAGGTTGCTCACCACGATATTAGACGAAAATGTCGGTAAAATTGAATTTTCCATCCAGATTCTGTAGCATAGCGAAGGCTATAGCACGCCAATAGAATCTATCCCACTTATATTTGCGTGAAAGTTATCTCACCACGATATTGGCCGGAAATGTCAATAAAATTGAATTGTCCAACCACAGTCCATATCATTGCAATGTCTACAGC
>NW_016957531.1:0-472 GCF_001483705.2 Eufriesea mexicana
AAGGGCAGCAATAGTGGTATTGGCACGATATGCTGAGTTAGGCAACGTTTGTTTGGGTTAGGTGTGGTCAGGATATGTTAGAATATCTTAGAATTTTGTGCTATACACTGAAACGCCGCGGATGTCTGTGATCCACTGTGTTGTTGTATATTCTGCTTGGATCTGGGGAGATCAGAAATAGCGGTGTAGGGCGGTTAGGTTTAGTTAGGTTTGGTTTGGTTGTGCTACACACTGCTATTTTGCCGACTTCAATGCAGCACTGCGATTAAGCGTGCTCGGCTTTGCTCTAGTGGGGCCAGAAACGGTGGCAGCGGCGCGTTAGGCTGAGTTAGGTTACGTTTGACTGGGTTAGGTTTGGCCACGTTAGGTTAGGGTATCATTGACTTTCATCTTTACACTGCAATGTGTCGGATTTCTGCGCTCTACTGAGCTCTGGCATATTCCGAATGGCTCTGCGGTAGTCAGCAATAGT
>NW_016957532.1:0-1034 GCF_001483705.2 Eufriesea mexicana
TTGGCTCTGGGGACTCCAGCGTTAGTGGTCTCGGCACGTGAGGCTGTGTTATGTTACGTTTGATTAGGTTAGGTTATGCCAAGCTCGGGCAGGCTATCCTCGACCTTCGTGCTATAAACTGCCAATAGGAGGATTTCTGCTCTAGTGTAGCTCTACAATATTCTGCTTTGACCTGTGGAAGCCAGCAGTAACAGCCGTCGCACGTGCGGTTGTGTTAGGTAACGTTGGCTTAAGTTAGGTTATGTTGTGTTAGGTAAGGATAGCTTTGTCTATTGTGATACACACAGCTATTCTACGCACATGTGCGCTCTTCTGTGAGCTATGACAATCTGTCTGACTCAGTGAACGCGAGGAATTGTGCTCCCGGCACGTTAGGATAAGATATGATACGTTTGGTTAGGTTTGGTTCGGATGACAACGACCTTTGTGCTATACACAGCTATACGGAAAATTTCAGCGTTCTACATTGCTCTGCTATACTCTGTTTAGCTCTCGTGATGTCAGCAATAGAGGTCGTGGCGCGTAAGGTACGTTACGTTACGTTCGTTTATGTTACGTTTCGTTAGACTAGGAGAGGATAGCCTCGACTTCTGTGCTATACGCACCCTTTCGTTATGCGCTATAATGTGCTCTTATATGCTCCGATTGGCGCTGGGCTGGACAGCAATTGTGGTCTCGGCGCAGTAGGTTGTGTTAGGCTGGGTTCGGATAGTTTACGCTTGGATATGTTAGGTTAGGGTAGCTTTGACTTTCGTGCTGTACACTGCTACTCGGCGTATTTCTGCCCTCTGCTGCGATCTAATGTTCCCTGCTTTGATCTGGGACCGCATGAAAGAGTGGCCGCGGCGCCTTAGGCTGGGTTATGTTACGATTGCTTATGTCAGGTTTGTTTGGGTTAGCTCAGGATATCTTTGACTTTTGTGCTATGCACCGATATTCGGAGAGTTTCTGCGCTCTACACTACTCTAGTGTACTCTGCTTGACTCTGGGTAGTCCAGTAATAGTGTTCACGGCACGTTAGGTTGAGTTAGGCT
>NW_016957533.1:0-922 GCF_001483705.2 Eufriesea mexicana
AACTTAGACTTTCCTGCTATACACTGCTATTCGGTGTATTTCTGCGCTGCACGGCGCTCTATTTAATTATACTTAGAAATTGAAATGCCAACAACAGTGGCCGAGGCACGTTATGTTGTGGTGGGCTACGTTTGGTTTGGTTAAGTTAGCTTGTGTATTGTCTGTTTTCGTTTGACTTTCGTGCTATGCACTGAGAATATATGGATTTCTGCGCTCTAATGCCCTCTAGTAAGTTCTGATAGACTCTGTGGGGGCCAGCAATTGTGGTCGGGTTCACGATAGGTTGAGTTATGTTACGTTCGGTTAGGATAGGTTCTCTCAAGCTAAGTCTGATTGTCTGTGACTTTCGAGCTGTGCACTGCTATCCGGAGGATTTATACGATCGAATATGATCTGCCATGGAAGGACTGCTTTGTCCTGTGGAGGCCGGTAATAATGGTCGCGGCACGTTATATTAGCTTGGGCTACGTTTGATTAGGTCACCTTACGTAAAGTTTGGTTAGGATACCTTTGACTTTCGTGTTGTACACTGTTACCAGGTGGACTGCAGTTATCGACCGTTCTCTACTACATTCTGCTGGGATCTGGGGAGGCCAGGTGCTGTGGTCGCGTCAAGTTGCTTTCAATATGCCACGCTTGGTTGTGATAGGATAGTTCAGTATAGGTCAGGGTAGCTACGGCTTTTGTGACATTCACTTCAATGCGGTGGCTTACCGTGCTCTAATGTGCACAAGTACATTTTGCATGCCTCTGTAGAGGCCAGCAATAGAGGTCTCGCAATGTTAGGTTCAGTTAGGATGCGTTTGGTTAGTCTAGGTTGGGATAATTTCGGTAACGGTAGTTCTGACTGTCGTGCTGTACTTTGTTATTCGGTGTATTCCAGTGACCTTCTGTGCTCTACCATATTCAGCTTGTCTACGTT
>NW_016957534.1:0-238 GCF_001483705.2 Eufriesea mexicana
ACCAAACAACAGTTTATACTACGAAAGTCAAAGAAATCCGGACATGACCCAAATATATATAATCTAACCAACTGTAGCCCAACCAAACTTAACGCTCCAAGATACTATTACTGGCCACCCACGTGTCGAGCAGAGTACAGTACAGCAATGTAGAGCGTAGAAATCCACCGAAAAACGGTGCATGCACAAAAGTCGCAGCAATCCTGTCCTTACATATCCAAACGCAATATAGCCAAGC
>NW_016957535.1:0-714 GCF_001483705.2 Eufriesea mexicana
TTGCAAGAGAATAGGTCTATTCGAAGTCTATATCCTGTTATGTATTGGCGAACAGATGGCCGAGCGCCTACAGCCCAATGCAAGTACAGCCAACTACTTGCCAGAGAATAGGTCTATTCAAAATCTATAACCTGTTATAGCTTGGTGAGTATATCGCTTAACGCCTTCAATCCAAGGGTAAGTACAGCCATCTACTTGCCTGAGAATAGGTCTACTCAAAACCTATAATATGTTATTGCCTGCTGAATAGGTCACCTAACGCCTTCAACACAGCCATCTACTTGCCAGAGAATAGGTCTATTCAAAATCTATAACCTGTTATAGCTTGGTGAATAGATCGCGTAACGCCTTCAATCCAATGGGAAGTACAGCCATCTACTTGCCAGAGTATAGGCCTGTTCAAGGTCTATAGTCTGTTATAGCTTGGTGAATAGATCGCCAACAGCCTTGAATCCAATGGCAAGTACAGACATCTACTGGGCAGAAAATAGGTCCATTTAAAATCTATAACATATTTTCGCTTGGTGAACAGACCGCCTATCGCCTTCAATCCAATAGCAAGTACAGCCACCTACTTGCAAGAGAATAGGCCTATTCAAAATCTATAACATGTTATAGCTTGGTGAGTATATCGCTTAACGCCTTCAATCGAAGTGCAAGTACAGCCATCTACTTGCCAGAGAATAGGTCTAATCAAAATATTTAATCCCTTAT
>NW_016957536.1:0-278 GCF_001483705.2 Eufriesea mexicana
GGCCTATTCTCTGGCAAGTAGATGGCTGTACTTGTCATTGGATTGAAGGCGTTAGGCGATGTACTCAAAAAGCTATAACAGATCTTAGATCTTGAATAGGCCTATTCTCTGGCAAGTAGATGGCTGTACTTGCCATTGGATTGAAGGCGTTAGGCTACCTATTCACCAAGCTATAACAGACTATAGATTTTGAATAGGCCTATTCTCTGGCAAGTAGATGGCTGTACTTGCCATTGGATTGAAGGCGTTAGGCTACCTATTCACCAAGCTATAACAGA
>NW_016957536.1:388-607 GCF_001483705.2 Eufriesea mexicana
TTTTCTGGCAAGTAGATGTCTGTACTTCTCATTGGATTGAAGGCGGTTGGCGATCTATTCAAAAAGCTATAGCAGATAAAAAAATTTGAATATACCAATTCTCTGGCAAGAAGACGGCTGTACTTGCCATTGGATTGAAGACGGTAGGCGATGTATTCACCCAGCTATAACATATTTTAGACCTTGAATAGGCCAATTCTCTGGCAAGTTGATGGCTTT
>NW_016957537.1:0-796 GCF_001483705.2 Eufriesea mexicana
GAAGGTGACTCCCTCACCCGCGGCATGGCGACGTCGCACGTGCGCGTCGTCTCTAACCTTAGCCCCTCCGGGAATAACATAACCTAACCTAACCGAGCATAACACATCACAACCTAACGCTTCACGACAACTACTGCTCGCCTCCCCAGATTCGAACAGAGCATAGTAGAGCAATGTGGTGCACACAAATCCACCGAATGGCAGCGAGTAGCGCAAAAGACAAAGAGACTCTGACCAATCATTCCTAACCAAACATAACGGAACGGAACCAAAATCAAGCTAACGTGCCGAAACCGACACTACTGGCCACCACAGAGCCAAGCAGAACGTATTAGAGCACATTGGAGGGCAGAAATCCACCGAATGGCCAGCATGACACAAAAGCCTATGCCACTCTGCCCTAACATAACCAAACCTGTCATTGGCAGACGTGTCATAACACAGACTAACGTGTCGAGACCAGTATTGCTTTCATCCCCAAAGCCAAGCAGAATATACTAGAGCACAGCAAAGCGCCGGAATCCGCGGACTGCAGTGTATAGCACAAAAGTCTGAGCTATCATGTCCTAGGCACACCAAACGCACCAAGGGCAAACGTACCGCAACTCAACTTAACGTGCCGAGACCACTATTGCTTGCCTGCGCAGCGCCAAGCAGAATATGCTTCAGTACAGCAGAGCGCGGATGTCCACCGCAATTTCAGTGTTTAGCACAAAAGTCTAACGTAACCTATCCTAAACGTTCCTAACATAAGCAACCCAAACGTAATGTAACTCAACATAAAGTGACGTGAACA
>NW_016957538.1:0-664 GCF_001483705.2 Eufriesea mexicana
TAGCACGCCAATAGAATCTTTCCTCCTTATTTATGCAAGAAAGTTAGACCACCACGATATTAGCCGAAAATGTCAATAGAATTGAATTTTCCATGCATTCTTTATAGCATTGCGACGGCTATAGCACGCCAATTGAATCCTTCACCTTATTTATGAAAGAAAGTTAGCTCACAACAATATTAGTCGGAAACATCAATAAAATTGAATTTTCCTGCTGGATGCTATAGCAATGGATGGCTACCGCACGCCAGTAGAATCTACCCTCCTTATTTACGCAATAAAGTTAGCTCAAAAGATATTAATCGGAAATGTCAATAAAATTGACCGTTACAGCCCGATTCTGCGGCATTGCAATGGCTATATCATGCCAATATAACCTTTCCTCCTTGTTTATGCAAGAATCTTAGCTCACCAGAATATTAGTCGAAAATGTCAATATAATTGAACATTCCAGCCAGATTGTATAGCATTGCGACGGCTATAGCAAGTGAATTGAATCTTTCCTCCTTATATATGCAAGGAAGCTATCTCACCACGATATTAGACGAAAATGTCAATCAAATTGAATTTTCCAGGAAGATTCTTTGGCGTTGCAATGGTGATAGCACGCCAATAGGATCATTCCTCCTTATTTATGCAAGAAAGTTAGCTCACCACGATATTA
>NW_016957539.1:0-556 GCF_001483705.2 Eufriesea mexicana
TCCAGACAGGGTCTATAGCATTACAATGGCTATAGCACGTCAATAGAATCTTTCCTTCTTATTTATGCAAGATAGTTATCTCACCAAGATATTATTCCAGAATGTCAATAAATTGGAGTTCTCCAGCCAGATTCTATTGCACTGCCATGGCCATAAAACGCCAATAGAATATTTCCTCCTAATTCATACGAGGAGCATAGCTCACCACAATATTATACGAGAATGTCAATAAAATTGAATGCTCCAGACAGGTTCTATAGCATTACAATGGCTATAGCACGTCAATAGTGTCTTTCTACCTTATTTGTGGAAGATAGTTAGCTCACCACGACATTATCCGAAAATGTCAATAAAATTGCGTTTTCCAGCCGCATTCTCTTGCACTGCAATGGCCATACCTCGACAATAGAATCTTTCCTACTTATTTAAGCAAGAAAGTTGCCTGACCCCAATATTAACCGATATTATTCGAAAATGTCAATAAAATTGAATGTTCCAGCCAGATTCTATAGCACTGCATCGGGTATAGCGCGAAAATAGAATATTTCCTCCTTAT
>NW_016957540.1:0-1334 GCF_001483705.2 Eufriesea mexicana
GTCAATAAAACTGAATTTTCCAGCCAGATTCTGTAGCATTGCAATGGCTATAGCACGAGAGTCGAATCTTTCCTCTTTATATATGCAAGCATGATAGGTCACCACGATATTAGACGAATACGTCAAAAAAATTTAATTTTCCCGCCAGACTCTATAGCATTGCAATTGCTATGGCGCACAAATAGAATCCTTCCTCCTTATTTACGCAAGAAAGTTAGCTCCTCGCGATATTAGTCGAAAACTTCAATAAAACTTAATTTTCCCGCCAGATTCTGTAGCATTGCAATTTCTATGGAGCGCCAATCGAATGTTTCCTCCTTATTTACGCATGAAAGTTAGCTCCCCACGATATTAGTCGAAAATGTCATTAAAATTGAATTTTCCAGACAGATACTGTAGCATTGCAATGGCTGTAGCACGCCAGAAGAATCTTTCCACCTTATATATGCAAGAAAGATAGGTCACCACGATATTAGTCGAAAATGTCAATAAAAATGTATTTTCCCGGAACATTCTATAGCATTGCAATGGCTATGGCACGCCAATAGTATTTTTCATGCTTATTTACGCAAGTGGGTTTGCTCACCACGATATTTGTCTAAAATGTCAACAAAATCGAATTTTTCAGGCAGATTCTATGGAATTGCAGTGGCTACAGCATGTCAATAGAATATTTCCTCCTTATTTTGGCAAGTGGGACCGCTCTCTGCGATATTACTCGAAAATGTCAATAAAATTGGATTTTTCAGCGAGATTCTATAGCATTGTAATGACTATAGCACGCCAACAAGATCTATCCTTCTTTTTTATGTAAGAGAGTTACCTCACCACGATATTAGTCGAAAATGTCAATAAAAATGAATTTTCCAGCCAGATTCTATAGCATTGTAATGGCTGTACCACGCCAGTAGAATCTTTCCTCCTTATATATGCAAGAAAGATAGGTCACCACGATATTAGACGAAAATGTCAATAAAATTGAATTTTCCAGGCAGATTCTATAGCATTTTAATGGCCATAACGCGCAAATAGGATATTTCATCCTTATTTACGCAATACTGTAATTTCACCACGATATTAGTCGAAAATGGCAATAAAAATGTATTTTCCAGCAACATTCTTTAGCATTGCAATGGCTTTACCGCGCCAATAGTATTTTTCATCCTCATTTATGCAAGTGGGTTTGCCCACCACGATATTAGACGAAAATGTCATTAAAATCGAATTTTCCAGTCAGATTCTATAGGGTTTGCCCACCACGATATTAGACTAAAATGTCATTAAAATCGAATTTTCCAGTCAGATTCTATGGAATTGCAGTGGGTATAGGGCGC
>NW_016957541.1:0-237 GCF_001483705.2 Eufriesea mexicana
GCTAACTTTCTTTCATAAATAAGGAGGAAAGATTCCATTGGCGTGCTATAGTCATTGAATTGCTATAGGATCTCGTTGGATAATTCAGTTTCACTGACATTTTCGACTAATATCGTGGTGTGCTAACTTTCTTTCATAAATAAGGCTCAAAGATTCTATTGGCGTGCTATAGCCATTGCGGTGCTATATATTCAGGCTGGGAAATTCAACTTCATTGACATTTTCGACTTATATCGT
>NW_016957541.1:358-1017 GCF_001483705.2 Eufriesea mexicana
CATATATCGTGGTGAGCTAACTCCCTTGCATACGTAAGGAGGAAGAATTCTATTGGCGTACAATAGCCATTACAGTGTTTTAGAATCTGGCTGGAAGATTCAATTTCATTGACATTTTCTGCTAATATTGTTGTGAGCTGACTTTCGTGCATAAATAAGGAGGAAAGATTCTATTGGCGTACTATAGCCATTGCAATGCTATAGAATCAGGCTGGAAAATTCAATTTCAATGACATTTTCTACTTATATCGTTGTGAGCTGTCTTTCGTGCATAAATAAGGAGGAAAGATTCTATTGGCGTACTATAGCCATTGCAATGCTATAGAATCAGGCTGGAAAATTCAATTTCAATGACATTTTCTACTTATATCGTTGTGAGCTGTCTTTCGTGCATAAATAAGGAGGAAAGATTCTATTGGCGTACTATAGCCATTGCAATGCTATAGAATCAGGCTGGAAAATTCAATTTCAATGACATTTTCTACTTATATCGTTGTGAGCTGTCTTTCGTGCATAAATAAGGAGGAAAGATTCTATTGGCGTGCTATAGCCATTGCGGTTCTCTAGATTCAGCCTGGGAATTTCAACTTTATTGACATTTTCGACTTATATCGATGTGAGCCAACTCTCTTGCATAAATAAGGAGGAAAGATTCCATT
>NW_016957541.1:1031-1267 GCF_001483705.2 Eufriesea mexicana
TGCATTGCTATAGGATCTCGTTGGATAATTCAGTTTTACTGACATTTTCGACTAATATCGTGGTGAGCTAACTTTCTTTCATAAATAAGGCTCAAAGATTCTATTGGCGTGCTATAGCCATTGCGGTGCTATCTATTCAGGCGGGGCAATTCAACTTCATTGACATTTTCGAATTATATCGTAGTGAGTCAACTCTCTTGCATAAATAATTAGGAAAGATTCCATTGGCGTGCTAT
>NW_016957542.1:0-387 GCF_001483705.2 Eufriesea mexicana
TGATTTAAGTTCCACAGTAGTTCTAGAGTAATCTATGCTTACATCAGTAATGCATTCTGACTTTTACAATTCCCAGTGCGGTAGTAGGAACATCCACCGATAAGGTACGCTGGTCGTTGGTTCAATCTGCTCATTGTCGGTTTATGTTCAGAAGCAAGTTTTGGGTAGTCTATGTATAACACGGTTACGTGTGTGGACGTTTACTGTTGATAATACGGTTCTTAGGACATCTGTGATCAGAGCAGTCCACCGTTCGGATTGATCTGTTGAATGATGACATGTAGCCGTTCAACTAATTTGTTCACTGACAAAGTAGGTTTAACAGAAGTTCTAGAATCATCAATGTATAGCACGGTTATGGCTGCAGACATATATAATTGGCCGTAT
>NW_016957543.1:0-244 GCF_001483705.2 Eufriesea mexicana
ATGTTCTGCTTGGCTCTATGGTGGCCAGCAATCGTGGTCTCAGCACTTTATATTATGATAGGTTACGTTCGTCTAGATTAGGTTAGGCCATGTTTGGTTAGAATAACTTCTACCTCTGCGCTATGCACTTGAATTGGGTGGCTTTCTGCGATCCACATTGCTGTAATATGCTCTGCTTGGCTCTAGGGACGCCCGCAAATGTAGCTTAGGCACTTTATGTAGAGTTATGCTGCGTTTGGTCATG
>NW_016957544.1:0-969 GCF_001483705.2 Eufriesea mexicana
AGCCATCTACTTGCCAGAGAATAGGATTATTCAAGATCTATAATCTGTTATAGCTTGGTTAATTGGTCGCCCAACGCCTTCAATCCAATGGCAAGTACAGACATATACTTGCCAGGAAGTAGGTCTATTCAAAATCTATAACCTATTACAGCTTGGTGAATAGATCGCTTATCGCCTTCGATTCAATGGCAAGCACAGCCATGTACATGCCAGAGAATAGGTCTATTCAAAGTCTATAATCTGTTATAGCTTGGTTAATAGGTCGCCTAGCGTCTTCAACCAATGGCAAGGACAGCCATCTATTTGCCAGAGAATAGGAATAACCTGCTATAGCTTGGTGTATAGCTCGCCTAACGCCTTCAATCAAATGGCTAGTACAGCCATCTACATGTCAGAGAATAGGTCTATTCAAAATATATAATCTGCTATAGCGTGGCAAAGAGATCGTCTACCGCCTTCAATCCAATGGCAAGTACAGCCATCTACTTGCCTGAAAATAGGTCTATTCAAAATCTATAATCTGTAATAGCATGGTGAATAGATCGCCTTACTCCTTCCATCCAATGGCAAGTACAGCCATTTATTCGCCAGAGAATGAGTATATTCAAAACCTGTAAGCTGCCATAGCTTGGTGATTAGATCGCCTCTAGCCTGCAATCCAATGACAAGTACAGCCATGTACTTGCCAGGGAATAAGACTATTCAAAATCTATTATCTGTTATAGCATAGTGAATAGATCGCCTAACGCCTTCAATCCAATGGCAAGTACAGCCATCTAGTTGCCAGAGAATAGGACAATTCAAGATCTATAATCTGTTATAGCTTGGTGAGTAGATGGCCCAACGCCTTCAAACCAATGGCAAGTACAGCAGTCTACTTGCCAGACAATAGGTCTATTCAAAATCTATAATCTGTTATAGCCTGGTGAATTGATCGCCTAAGGCCTTCAATCCACTGGCAAGTATATC
>NW_016957545.1:0-585 GCF_001483705.2 Eufriesea mexicana
TGAAATACATTGACTACTCAAGAATTGCTGTCGATATTGCATCATCAGTTTACATATTACGCCAACAATTACGATACTTTGAGGATAGCTGTACTCAGTCCTGCTATGTCAATTGCTAATGCCTGGTGTTATAATGGATGTGTAATTTGTCATTCTAGGATAGCTACATAATCTAAATCACCATTGAACAGGTGATCCCATCGGCTGCAGTGCTCCGCTGGTGGAGGTACTAAGTAGCGCTATGTGAATTGCAAATTTCCCTAGCCACAAGCATACAACGCGTTGATTATTCCAGTATGGCAGCGGAATATATAATATCAACGAACAAGTTAATCCAACGAATACCGTACATATACGATGGCTGTACTCAGTCCATTTCTCATGGGGTAGTGTATCTGTCTTTTTTCATTCAAGAATTGCTGTGGAGCAAAATAAATCATCAGTGGACGGTGAAATACGACGGCAACAGTGCTCTGTTGGTCGGCGTAATAAGTACCGTAATCTCAATTGTAGATGCACCTAGACTTACTTAGTGTGCATTGATTATTCTAGGATAGCTTTGTAAATTACATCATCGGTGAGTAA
>NW_016957546.1:0-404 GCF_001483705.2 Eufriesea mexicana
CAGTCAGATTCTGTAGCATTGAAATGGAAGTAGCAGGACAACAGAATCTTTCCTACTTATTTATGCAACAATGTTACCACACCGCGATATTGTACGAAAATGTCAATAAAATTTAATTTTCCAGGAAGATTCTATAGCATTACAATGGCTATAGCACGCCAATAGGATATTTCCTCGTTATTTATGCAAAAAAGATAGCTCGCCCCGATATTAGGCGACAATGTCAACAAAATTGAAACTTCCACCCAGATTCTATAGCATTGCTACGCCTATAGCACGCCAATAGAATCTTTCCTCCTTATTTATGCAAGAAAGTTAGCTCACCACGATATCATTCGAAAATGTCAATAAAATTGGATTTTCCAGCAGGATTCTATTGCACAACAATGGCCGTAGCACGCCAA
>NW_016957547.1:0-268 GCF_001483705.2 Eufriesea mexicana
CCTGTTATAGCATGGTGTATAGATCGCCTAACGCCATCAATCCAATGGCAAGCACAGCCATCTCCTTGCCAGAGAATAAGTCTATTCAAAATTATAACCTGTTATAGCTTGGTGAATACATCGGCAAACGCCTTCAATCTAATGGCAAGTACAGCCATCTACTTGCCAGAGAATAGGTCAATTCGATATCTATAACATGTTATTGCTTGGTGAATAGATCGCATATCGCATTCAATCCAAAGGCAAGTACAGCCATCTACTTACCAGA
>NW_016957548.1:0-1343 GCF_001483705.2 Eufriesea mexicana
AAAGGGTCAAGCAGAGCATAGTATAGTGTAGTAGAGCGCAGAAATACATAGAATCGCAGGGTAAAGCAGAAAAGTGAAGCTATCCAAGTCTAACCAAAGTTAACGTAACCCGACGAAACCTATCCTGTCTCAGAATACCGTTCCGGGGCCACCATTACTGGCCACCCCAGTGCAATGCAGAAGATACTTAGCCACAGTAGAGCGTAGAAATCCGCCGAATAGCAGTATATAGCACTAGAGCCAAAGGCATCCTGTTCTATCGTAACCAAACGTAACATATCCAAACGTAACACAAATAAAGCTAACATGGCGGGACCACTATTACTGGTCGCCCCAGGGTCCAGCAAAGTATAGTTGAGCAATGTGGAGCAATGTGGAGCGTAGAACTACGACAAATAGCACAGTATAGCTCAAAAGGCGCAGCTATCCTATCCTAACCTGCCCAAACGTAATATAGCCAAACGCAACCCAACTTAGCCTAACGTGCAGAGATCGTTATTGCTGGACTCTCGAGAGCCAAATAAAGTATACTAGATCACTGCAGGTCGGAAAAGCCTCCAAGGAGCAACGAATAGCACAAACGTCAAAGATATCCTAACCTTACCCGGCCAAACCTAGCCTCACCAAACGTAGACTAACCAGACCTAGCGAGACGGGACCACTATTGCTGGCCCCCCAGGGCCAAGAAGAACATGCCGGAACACAGTAGATCGCAGAAATCCACCGTATAGCCGCCTATAGCAGAGAAGTCATAGCTATCCTCCCATAAGCTAACCTAACCTAACCCGACCGAACGTAACCTAACTCTACCTTTCGTGCCACGAATACTATTACTGGCCTCCCCATAGTCGAGCACAGCATAGAAGAGCAATGTCGAGAGCAGGGATAAGCCGAATAATAGTGTACAGCAGAAAAGTCAAAACTACCCAAACCTAACGCAAACATATATAACCAAACCAGAGGAAGTCCAACTCGGAATCACGAGCCGCGACCGTTATTGCTGGACTCCCCACGGACAAGCAGAATACAGTAGAGCATACTAGTGCGCAGATGTGCACAGATTAACATTCCATACCACGATAGCCGAAGCTATACTAACCTAACAAGAACGAACATAACATAACCAAACATAGCCTAACTCAAACTAACGTGCGGAGACCATTACGTCTGGCCTCCGCAGAGCCAAGCAGAATATACTACGGGACACTACAGCATAGAAATCGACCACATTTCAGCGAATAGCACAAAAGTCAAAAATACCCTTACCAAACCTGACCGAGCCTAACCTGACCGAGCTTGATATAACCCAAAGTAACTTGCCGCGGCCACAGTTTTTGGCCTCG
>NW_016957549.1:0-520 GCF_001483705.2 Eufriesea mexicana
AGATTTTGAATAGACCTATTCTCTGGCAAGTAGGTGGATATACTTGCCATTGGATTGAAGGCGCTTGGCCATCTATTCACCAAGCTATAACAGATTATAGATCTTGAATAGTCCCATTCCCTGGCAAGTACATGGCTGTACTTGCCATTGGATTAAAGGCGGTAGGCGATCTATTTACCAAGCTTTAGCAAATTATATATTTTGAATAGACCTATTCTCTGGCAAGTAGATGGCTGTACTTGCCATTGGATTAAAGGCGGTAGGCGATCTATTTACCAAGCTTTAGCAAATTATATATTTTGAATAGACCTATTCTCTGGCAAGTAGATGGCTGTACTTGCCATTGGATTAAAGGCGGTAGGCGATCTATTTACCAAGCTTTAGCAAATTATATATTTTGAATAGACCTATTCTCTGAAATGTAGGTGGCTGAACTAGCCATTGGATTGCAGGCGTGAGGCGATCTATTCACCAAGCTATAACAGGTTATAGATTTTGAAAAGACTATTCTCTGGCAAAT
>NW_016957550.1:0-275 GCF_001483705.2 Eufriesea mexicana
CAGATTCTATAGCATTGCAGTGACTATAGTACGCCAGTAGAACCTTTCCTCCTGCTATGTGCATGACAGTTAGGTCACAACGATAGTAGTCGATAATGTAAATAAAATTGAATTTCCCAGCCAGATTCTATAGCATTACCATGGCTATAGCAAGCTAATAGTATATTTATCACTTATTTATGAAAGAAACTTAGTTCAACAAGATATCAGCCGAAAATGAGAATAAAAACGAATTTTCCAACCAGATTCTATAGCAGTGCAATGGCTATAGCACG
>NW_016957551.1:0-457 GCF_001483705.2 Eufriesea mexicana
GTTTGGACAGGGTTCGGTGCTAGGATAGGATATTAACGTCGTCTTCTTCGCTGTTAACGAGCCATGGATTATTTTCCATTTTACTGTACGTAAGGTTTGGTGTTCCGATTTGAAAACTTCTTTGGAGTGGCTAGGATTCTTTGAATTCAAAGATTGAACAATTTTTTGGGGTTGTTAATAGCATTATCACTTATTATTGGTTCAAAATTGGTAATGCTACTAAGAACAATTGGTTATTGGTTTGGAATGCATGTATTTTGTTCTTTCTTGAAGGCTGCTGATTTTTATTGCAGTTGGAGTTCTTGGAATTCAAAGATTGCCCCATTTTTTGGGTTATTAGTAGAATTACCATTTATTATTGATTCGAAATTGGTGTTGCTACCAAGAATAATTAGTTATTGGTTTGGAATGCATGTATTTTGTTCTTTCTTGAAGTCTGCTGATTTGTATTGCAGTT
>NW_016957552.1:0-497 GCF_001483705.2 Eufriesea mexicana
CAAGCCCATCATAATCTGACCAAGCCGAACGTAGCATATATGAACCAAACGTGCCACGACCACAATTGCTGGCCGCCCCAGAGACAAGCAGAGCATATTAGCGCACACTACAGCGCAGAGGTCCACCGAATAGCAGTGTATGGCACTAAAGGAAAAGCTATCCTTTCATATTCTAAGCAGTCGTACCATAACCAAACGTAGCTTAGCAGTGAGTAATATGCTGTGGTTATAGTTGCTGTCGTCCCCAAGCCAGGCAGCGCATACGGGAGCGCGGTAGATCGCAGATATCCACCGAATAGCAGTATATAGCACAAAAGTCACAGCTACCCTACCCAAACGTAAATAAGCCTTACATAACCAAACGTAGAGTAACTCAACCTAACGTGCCGCGGCCACAATTCTTGTCGTCCAAGGAGACGAGCAGAGTGTGGTAGCGCACAGTAGACCGCAAGAGTCCATAGAATAGCATTGTGTAGAACAAAAGACAATTATATCCC
>NW_016957553.1:0-2100 GCF_001483705.2 Eufriesea mexicana
TGTTAGGTTGGGAGAGCATAGAAATGACCTTATTGTTATAGTCTGCTATTACGTGGATTTCTGATGATTACAGTGCCCTAATATTCTCAGCTTGGCTCCGGGAATGCCAGAAGTAGTGGTCTCGGCACGTTGCGTGGTGCCAGTTTACATTCGGTTACTATGTGTTAGGATATGTTTGGTTAGAGTAGCTTCAACTTCTGTGCTGTACACAGCCTTTCGGTGGATTTCTGCGCTCTGCTGTCCTCTAGTGCGCCCTGCTTGACTCTGCGAAGGAGAGCAATATCGTTCCCGGCACGTTGGGTTGAGTTGGGCTATGTTTGGTTAAGTCCTGTTTGTTGCGTTAGGCTTAGGTATCTTCGACTTTTCTAATATACACTGCGATTCTATGGATTTCTGAGTTCTACCCTACACTAAAGTGTTCTGCATGGCTCTGTGGAGGCCAGCATTTTGCGATCGCGCCTCGTTAGGCCGAGATAGGTTACGCTTGGTTATGTTAAGATTGGCTATGTTAGGAGAGGATAGCTTTGACCTTAGTGCTGTAGTCTGCTATTCGGTGGGTTTCTGCGCCCCATAGAGCTACAGGCTTTTCACCATGGGCCTGGTAATGTCAGTAATAGTAATCTCGGTACGGTATGTTGTGTTATGTTACGTTCGGCTAGGTTGGGCATGGCTATGTTTGGTTATGATAGCTACAACTTTTCTGCTGTACACAGCTATTCGGTGGTCTTCTGCGCTCTACTTTGCTCTGATATGTCGTGCTAGGTTTGCGGGAGGAGGCAGCAGTAGCGGTTTCGACACGTTACGTTTAGTTATGCTACTGTTGGTTATTTTCGTCGGTTTTGCGTTATTCATGTGAAGATTTGACTTTTCTGATATAAACTGCGATCCAATGGATTTATGTGCTCTACTGTCCACTAATGTATTCTGCTTGGCTCTGTGCTGGACAGCAATATTGGTCGCCGCACGTTAGTTTGAGTTATGTTACGTTCTGCTATGTTACGATTTCCTAGGTTAGGAGAGGGCAGCTTTCACTTTAGTACTATAGCCTGCTGTTATGTGGATTCCTGCGCCCCACAGTGCTCTATTACTTCCAGCTTGGCCCTGGAATGGCCAGCAATAGTGGTCACGGCACGTTACATTTAGTTGGTTTACGTTCGGTTACGATGGGTTAGGATATGTTTGGTTAGGGTAACTTCAACTTTTGTGCTTTACACTGCTTTTCTTCTTATTTCTGCGATCCACTGTCTACTTGTATGTCCTGCTTGGCTCTGGGGAGAGCAGCAACAGCGCTCTCGGCACGTTGGTTTGTGATAGTCGATGTTTGTTTATATTCCATTTGTTTGGGTCAGGTTTGCGCAGCTCTGGCTTTTCTGACATAAACTGCGATTATATGGATTTGCGTGTTATACCCCCACTAATATGTTGTTCTTGGCTCTGGGGAGCCCAGGAAAAGAGGTCGCGGCAGGTTAGGTTTAGTTTGGTTACGTTCGGCTATGTTACGATTGGCTTTGTTTGGAGAGGCTAGCTCAGACATTAGCGAAACAGTTTGCTATGAGGCAGATTTCTGAGCTCTAGAGTGCTCTATGATTTTCAGCTTGGATGTGGGAACCACAGAAATAGCGGCCTCGGCACGTTATGTTGAGTCAGGTTGCATTCGATAGGGTTGGATTACGCGAAGTTGTCGTAGGATAGCTTTATCTTAATCATTGTACACTGCTATTAGGCGGATTTCTGCGCTCTACTGTGCTCTCGTATGTCCCGCTTGGCTCTGGATAGGTCAACAATAGTGGTCTCGACACGTTAGGTTTAGATTTGTTACGTTTGGTTATGATAAGATTGGTTTCATTAGGAGTGAGTAGCTTTGATTTTTGCGCTGTAGTCTGTTGTTAGGTGGATTTCAGCGCCCTACAGTGCTCTAGTATTTTAAGCTTGGCTCTGGGAAGGCCAGCAAAAGCGGCCCCGGCGCGATAGGTTGGGTTGTGTTACGTTTGGTTTGTTCCCATTTGTTAGGTTACGAGAGGGTAGCTTTGACGTTAGTGCCGTTGTCTGCTATTAGGTGGATTTTTGCGCACTGTAGTGCCTTAATACTTTCAGCTTGGC
>NW_016957554.1:0-269 GCF_001483705.2 Eufriesea mexicana
ATGTGGCCGGGAAATTCAATTTTCTTGACATTTTCGAGTAATATCGTGGTGAGTTAACTTTCTTGCATAAATGAGGAGGAAGGATTCTATTGGCAAACTATAACCATTTCAATGCTATAGAATCTGGACGGAAAATTCAATTCTATTGACATATTCTGTAAATATTTTGGTGCGCTACCTTTCTTGCATAAATGAGGAGGAAAGACTCTTTTGGCGTACTATAGGCATTGCAATGCAGTAGAATCTGGCAGGAATATTCAATTTCATTG
>NW_016957555.1:0-524 GCF_001483705.2 Eufriesea mexicana
GCTTTCGAGCTTTCGCGACTTTTTGCCCCTTTTTAGACCAAATATTTCGGTCCGACTGCGTTCCGCGAATATTGACATCATTGTATATTCTCGGAATGGAATGCGGGGAAGATATATCTAATCCTCAGATGCATGGTGGTCACATGTGTGAATTGCGTGAGCGTGGATCACGTGGTTCGGATTTTACAGCGTTTTAAAGTCTGAGTCAATTCGTTGGTACGGCGAGTACTTCTCGACGCCGCCCTGAGCTTGCAAGCTTAACTAGGAGAGCGAGACTTCGCCGCATGAGAGCTTAAGGACGTGCCTAAAGGTCTGCATTGTCACAGAGTGCTTTTGAGCTTTCGCGACTTTTTGCCCATTTTTGGACCAAATATTTCGGTCCGACTGCGTTCCGCGAATACTGACATTATTGTATATTCTCGAGTCGGAATGGAATGCGGGTGCGATGTATCTAATCCCACGGTGCGTGGGCGTCAGGTGTGTGAACTGCGTGGGCGTGGGTCACGTGGTTCAGATTTTTCAGC
>NW_016957556.1:0-943 GCF_001483705.2 Eufriesea mexicana
TGTTGGTTTGAGTTATGTAACGTTTGGGTATGTGTCGGTTGGTTAGGTTAGCAGAGCATAGCTATTGCCTTTGTGCTATACGCTGTTACTAGGTGGACTTCTGCATTCTACTGTGCTCTATCTCACTCTGCTTCTCTCTGTGGCCGCCGGGAGTTGTGGTCGCCGCACGTTAGGTTGATTTATGCTACGTTTGGTTAGGTTATGTTAGCCTGGGATAGGTTTGCATAGCTTTGACTTTCATGGTATGCACTGACATTCCGTGGATTTCTGCGCTCTACTGAGCTCTGGTGTGTTCTGCTTGGCACTGTGGTGCCAGGAATAATGGTTTCGTCTCGTTGGGTTAGATAGTCTTCGTTTGGTTAGCTTAGGTTAGATCAGGTGAGGTTGGGATATCTTTCACGTTTGTGCCTTTCGCTGCTCTTTGGAGGCTTCCTGCGCCATGATGTAGTATATTCTACTTGGCACAGGCGAGGCCAATAGTGGACTAAGCAGGTTAGGTTGGATTATGTTGCGCTTGGCTATGTTACGTTTGGGTAGTTTAGGATAGGATAACTTAGACTTTTGCGCTATAGACTTATACTCGGTGGATTTTGGCGCCCTACGTTCGTCTACTATACTCCGCTCTACTATGTGGATGCCAGAAATTGAGGGCTCGGCACTTTGCTTTAGTTAGGCTACGATAGGTTATGTTACGTTTGGTTAGGGTGGGTGAGGTACCTTTGACTTTTTCGCTGCATACCGAAATGCGGTGGATATCAGCAATCCACCGCGATCTAGCATTCTCCGCTTGGCTGTATGGAGGCAAGCAATACCCTTATCGGCTTGTTACGTTGACATAGGCTACGTTTGCTTTGGTTAGGTTAGTCAGGGATAGCTTTGCATATCCTTGACTTTCGTGGTATACACTGCCCTTCGGTGGATTTCTGCGCTATACTGCGATCTG
>NW_016957557.1:0-390 GCF_001483705.2 Eufriesea mexicana
GCAACGAACACGGAAAGGGTTAAATCTGAAAATCCTGATCTAAAAACATGATTAGCTTATATACTGTTAATAAAACGGACTAACGTTCTTTCATTTTGTATTTTTTTAATTTATCTACAATGACTTTACTTTATAAAATTAACGAATTATTGAAATTTGAATATTGAAAAAAAATATTGATAATGAACAAGGAATTTATTCTTGAAAGCAAAGACAAAAACTCGATGGAATGAAATAATTGACTCTAATTTAAAAATTAATAAAAATAACCTCAGATGATTTTTTCCTCAAAGCACATTTTCGAAAATACCAAAATAGAATTCAAATTTATTGCTTTGATTCTAAAATCTATCTGTCGCGAAATGTTTTCTTGCACGTAATATCCAATAC
>NW_016957558.1:0-1335 GCF_001483705.2 Eufriesea mexicana
TCGGATGTACGGATGACTGGATGTACGGAAGTATGGATGTATGGATGGATTAAGGAATGGATGAATGTATTGATGTATACATGGATGTATGCATGGATGTATGGATGGATGTATGGATGCATTTACGGATGTTTCTATGGATGGATGTATGGATGAGTGTATGGGGGTATGCATGGATGAATGGATGTAAGCATGTATGGATGTATGCATGTATGGATGTATGGATGTATGGATGTATGGACGTATGGATGTACGAATTTCTGGTTGTACGGGTGTATGGAGGTATGAGTGGATGTATGCATGTATGGATGGATGTATGTATGCATTGATGTATGTATGTATGTATGGATGGATGAATGGATTGGTGGGTGGATGTATGGATGGATAGATGTATTGATGTATGGATGGATGGATTTATGGATGTGTGGATGTATGAAGGTATGGATGGATGGATGTATGGATGGATAGATGTATGGAAAGAAGGATGTATGGATGTATGTCTCTATGGATGAAAGGTTGTGTGCATGGATGGTTGTATGGGTGGATTGAGGTATGGATGGACGGATGTACGGAAGTATGGTTGTATGGATGTGTGGATGTATGAATGTATGGATGGATGGATGAATGGGTGGATATATGTGTGAATCGATGTATGTATGGATGGGTGGCTGTATGGCTGGATGGATGTATGAAAGGATGGGTGTATGGATGGATGAATGGTTGTATGGATGGATTGAGGTATGGATGGACGGATGTACGGATGAATGGATGTACGGATGTATGGATGTATGGATGTATGTCTGTATGGATGTATGTATGGATGTATGCATGTATGGATGTATGGATGTATGGATGTATGGATGTATGGATGTACGAATGTATGGATGTACGAATGTATGGATGTACGGATGTATGGATGTATGGATGTATATCTGTATGGATGTATGGATGGATGGATGTATGAGTGGATGGATGTATGGATGGATGCATGCATGAATGTGTGTATGGATGCATTTACGGATGTATCTATGGTTGTATGTATGGATGAGTGTATGGGGGTATGCATGGATGTATGTTTGTACGTATGGTTGGATGAGTGCATGGATGGATGGATTTATGTGTGTATGGATGTGTGTCTGTATGGATGTATGTATGGATGAATGTAACGGTGTATGTATGGATGTATGTATTGATGTCTGTTCGGATGCATGTATGGATGGATGGATGGGTGGATGGATTTATGGATGTATGGATGTATGTATGTATTTATGTGTGAATGTACGAATGTACGGATGTACCAATGTATGGATGCAAGGATCTCTATATGTATGGATG
>NW_016957558.1:1345-1606 GCF_001483705.2 Eufriesea mexicana
ATGAGTGGATGTATGTATGGATGGATGGATGGATGGATGTATGTATGGATGTATGTATGGATGTATGTATGGTTGTATGGATGGATGGATGTATGGACGTATGGATATGTGGATGTATGAATGTATGGATGGATGTATGTATGGATAGATGTATGCTTCGATAGATGTATGGATGGGTGCTAGTATGGATGGGTGCTAGTATGGATGGGTGCTAGTATGGATGGATGGATGTATGGTACGATGTATGTATGGATGGGGGGA
>NW_016957559.1:0-628 GCF_001483705.2 Eufriesea mexicana
TCCCAGGGGAGACCAGAAATATGGGTCGTGGCGCGTGTGGTTTAGACAGGTTAAGTTCTGTTATGTTAGGTTTTGTTATGTTTGGTTAAGTGTGGTCAAGAGTTCGACTCTTGAGCTGTACACTGGTATTTGGTGGATTTCTGCGCCCTACATTACTCTTCTGTACTCTACTAGACTCTCTGGAGGCGAGCAATTGTGGCCGTACGTTAGGTTGTGATAGATTACGTTTGGTTAGGTTTTATACGTTGTGCTATGCTTGGAGAGCTTTGACTTTTGTGCTACGCGCTGCTATTCTATGGAGTTCCGCGCTCTTCTGTGCGCTTTCGCACTCTGCTTGCCTGTGCGGACGCCAGGATTAGTGTTCTCGGCACGTTAGGTTGTGTTGTGCTACGTTTGGTTATAATACTAGATGTGGTTAGGACATCTTTGACTTTTGAGCTATACACTGCTATTCGGACGATTTCAGCGTTCTACATTGCTTTGCTATACTGTGCTTAACTTTCGCAAGGCCTGCAATAGCTGTCGTGGCACTTCAGGTTGGGCTTCGCTACGACCGCCTATATTTCGTTTGGTTTAGTTAGAAGAGCATAGCTTTGACTCTTGTGCTATACACTGCCATTCGGTGTAT
>NW_016957560.1:0-865 GCF_001483705.2 Eufriesea mexicana
TTTAGACATTTGTGCTATACACTGCTATTCCGTAGGTTCCTGTGATCTGCAGTGCTGTGTTGTATTCTGCTTGTCTCCGGGGATACCAGCAGCAGTGTTCGTCGCACACTCTGTTGTGCGACTATACATTTCGTTTGGTTAGGTTAGGTCTGGTTGTGTTAGAATATTTTCGCCTTTTCTGCTGACCACTGCAATGCGGTGGACTTCTGTGGGGTACTGCTCTCTAGTATACTTTGCTTGTCTCTTCATGTTAGGTTGAGTCAGGTTACGTTTGGATAAGCTATGTTTGGCTAGGTTAGTACAGGCTACTTCGACTTCCATGCTTTGCACCGCTATTCGGTGACTCCTGCTCTCTAATGTGCTCTACAATATTCTGCCTTCCTCTGGGGAGACCAGGAACGGTGGTCGCGGCACGCTATGTTGAGCTACTGTAAGTTGGGGAAGGTCAGGATATCTTCGACTTTTGCGCGATACGCTGCTATTCGGTGTGTTTCTGCTCTCCACCTTGCTCTACTATACTATGCGCGACTCAGGGGAGGAGAGCAATAATGTCCGTGGCACGTTGCTTTGAGTTGGGTTATGTTTGGTTTGGTAATGTTAGGCCACGTTTGGTAAGGATATCTATGACTTTCGTGGAGCACACTATTTTTCGGATGGGATCTGTGATCTGCTGCTGTCTACCACACTCTGCTTGGCTCCGGAGATCCCAGCAGCTGTGGTCGCGGCACGTCATGTTCAGATATGCAACGGTTGGTTATGTTAGGTTAGGACAGGTTATGCTACGATATCTACGACCTTAGTACTATTCACTGCAATGCGGTGGCTTCTGCGCTCTGCTGTGCTCTAGTGTATTCTGCTTGTCTCT
>NW_016957561.1:0-306 GCF_001483705.2 Eufriesea mexicana
CCATACATCCATCGATCCGTACATCCATACATCCATACATCCATCCACCAATCCATCCTTCCACCTGTACATCCATACATCCACACATACATGCATCCATACATACGACCTTCCATCCACCCATGCATCCGTTCTTCCACCCATTCTCTCACCCACTCTTCGGTTCATCCACACAACCATTCTTCCACCCGCACATCCATACGTCTATACATCTATCCTTCCATACATACATACATCCATACGTCATCCCATCCATACATCCATCGATCCATACATCCATACATATATACATCCATACATCCACCT
>NW_016957562.1:0-4132 GCF_001483705.2 Eufriesea mexicana
TTTTCTGCTTGACGTTGGGGAGGCCAACATATTGGTCTACGCTCGTTGGGATCATTTAGTCCACATTTGGTTGGGTCAGGTTAGGTCTGGTAATGTAAGGGTATCCTTGACGTTTGTGCTATTCGCTACTATTTGATGGCTGCCGGCGCTCTACTATTCTCTAGTGTGTTCTGATTGGCTCTGCGGATTCTGGTAATAATGGTCTTGGCGCATTACGTTAAGTTATGTTGCGATTGGTTCTATTGCGTTTGGATAGGTTAGGATAGGATTGCTTCGACTTTTGTGATATACGCTGCCATTCGCTGGATGTCTAGGATCTACGTTGCTCTACTCTACGCTGCTCGACTCAGGTGAGGCCAGAAATAGTTGTCTATGCACGTTAGTTTGGGTTAGGTTGCGTTCGGTTATGATGTGTTTGTATAGGTTAAGCTAGGGTAGCTATGACTTTTCCGCTATACACTGCTGTTCGGCCGATATATGCACTCTACTGCGCTCTAATTTGTGCAGCTTCGCTTTCGGAGGGCCCGCAATACAATACCGATCTCGGCAGATTAGTTTCAGATACGTTACGTTTGGTTAGGCTATGTTAGTTCAGGTCAGGTTTGGATGGCTTTGACTTTTCTGTTATACACTGCCATCCTATCGACTTCTGCGCACTCCTCCCCTTCAATATGTTCTTTTTGGCGATGGGGATGTCAGCAATGGTGGCCTAGGCACGTTAGGGTTGGGTTATGCTGCGCTTGGCTGTGTCATGTTTCGGTAGGTTAGGATGCGCCTACTTTGACTTTTGCTCTATACACTGCTATTCGGTGGATTTCTGCGTTCTACTGTGCTCTAGTATGCTCTGCTCGACTCTGGGGAGGCCAGCAATGGTGTTTGTGACAGGATAGGTTTTGTGATGTTCCGTTTGGTTAGGTACGGTTGGGATGTGTTGGGTCAGAATGTCTTTGACTTTCGTGCTGTTCACCCCCATTCGGTCTATTTCTGCGCTCTGCAGTGCTTTAATACGTTCTGCTTCTCTCTGGGGAGGCCAGCAATGGTGGTGCCGACTCGATAGGTTTAGTTATACTACGTATTGTCTGGTTAGGTTACCTTAGATTTGGCTAGGACTGCCTTGACTTGCGTGATATACACTGATATATGGTGGATCTTTACGCTCTACTTCGCCCTAATATTTTCAGCTTGTCTCTGTGATGGCCAGTGGCAGGGGTCCCGTCAAGTTACGTTGATTTATGCTACGTTTGGTTGTGTTAGGTTAGGTCAGGTTAGGTTAGGATTCTTCGAATTTTTACTTTGTGCTCAACATTGCTTTTCTATGCACTTCTGCACTCAAGTGCGCTCTATCACATCCTGCTTGCCTCTGGGGACGCCAGAAGTTGTGGTGGCAGCACGGTAGTTTTGGTTACGTTACGTTAGGTTCGGTTGCGCTATGGTGTCTTCGACTTTTGCGCTATAAATTGCAATGCGGTGGGTTTCTGCGATCTACCGTGCTCTTGTAAATTCTGCCTGGTTTTGAGGAGGACAGAAATTATGGTCTCGCCACGCTAGGTTTAGTCAGGTTACGTTTCGTCATGTTAGGTTAGGTTAAGCTATGTCAGGACATAGGTGGCTTCTGTTATGTACACTGCTCTTTGGTGGATTTTTGCGTTCTACTGTGCTCAAGTAAGTAATGCTTGGGCCTGGGTTGTCCAGCAATAGCAGTCGCCACAAGTCACGTCAAATTATTCTACGTTTCGGTAGGTTATGTTGGTTTGGGTTATGTTTGTGTAGCTCTGACTGTTCTGCTATACACTGCGTTTCTATGAATTTTTGCGCTCTATCATGCATAGCATGGCCCTGGGGAGGCCAGAAATACTGGTCGCGCAAGGTCGAGTTGGGTTGGATTACGTTTGTTAAGGTTAGGTTTGATTGGCTTAGGTTGGAGTGGGTTTGAGTTCTGCGCCCAACACTGCTATTTTACGAACTTCTGCGCTCTACTGTGATCTATCATATTCTGCTTTTCCTTAGGGACGCCTGCAATAGTGGTCGCAGCACATTAGGTTGAGCTATGTTACGTTTGGTTATGTCAAGTTAGGTTACGTTTGGTCAGGATATCCTTGACTTCTGTGATATAAACTTCAATGATGTTTATTTCTGTTCTCCATCGTTCCCTAGTATATTCTGCTTGGCACTGCGGAGGTCGGCAATAGTAGTCTCGGCATGTTAGTTTTAGTTATGCTACGTTTGCTTATGATACGTTTGATTAGGTCGGGAAAGGTTAGCTTTGGCTTTTGGGTTATGCACTGCTATTCGGTGTACTTCTGCGCTCTGCTGTGCTCTAATATGTTCTGGTGGACTCTGGGCACGCCAGCAATAGTGGTCTCGGCAAGTTATGTTTAGTTATGCTACGTTTGGTTCGGCTAGGTCAGGACGAGTTAGGTTAGGATATCATTGGCTTTTCTGCTTTACACTGCAACGCGGTGGATTTCTGTGCTCTACTGTACCCTAGTCAATACTGCTTGGCTCTGTGGAGTCCAGCAATAGTGGTCTCGTCATGTTCGTTTGAGTTAGGCTACGTTTGTGTGTGCCACGTATGGATAGGTTAGAAGATGCTACTTTGGCTTTTGTGCTATTCATTGCTATTCGGTGGATTTCAGCGCTCTACTGTGCTCTAATGTGCCCTGCTTGGCTCTACGAAGGCTATCAGTAGCGGCCGAGGCACGTTATTTTGAGATATACTACGTTTGGGTAAGTTGGGTTAGGTCAAGTTTGGTAAATGTGTCTTTGTCTTTTGTGTTCCACATTGCTAATTGGAGGATCTGTGCGCTCTAATGCGTTCCAATGTGCTCTGCTTGCCTCTACGAAGGCCATCAACGGCGGCCGCCGCACATTATGTTGAGTTATGCTACGTTCGGTTAGATTAGGTTATGCCAGGTTAGGTTAGGGCACCCTCGACTTTTGTGCCATACGCTGCTATTCTACGGATTCCTGCGCTCAACGTTGCTCTACTATACTCTGCTCGACTCAGGGTAGGCGAGCAATAGTGGCCGCGGTAAAATACGTTGAGTTACGGAGCGTTTAGATATGTTAGGTTAGGTTATCTTCGACTTTTGTTCTATTCGCCACTATGCGGGGTATTTCTGCGCACAACTTCTCCCTAGTAAATTCGGCTCGTCTTTGTGGAGGCCAGCAATAACTGTCCCGCCATGTTAGGTTGAGTTAGGTTACATCTGGTTATGTTACGTTTGGCAATGTTAGGGTACGCCACTGCGACTTTTGTGCTACACACTGATATTGGGTGTATTTCTGCGCTCTAATGTGCTCCAGTATGCTCTGCTTGGCGCTACGAATGCCACCAATAGCGGTCGCGGCACGTTACGTTGAATTACAATGGGCTTGGTTAGGTTAGGTTAGGTTATTTTTGAATTTTGTGCTTTAAACTGCAACGCTGCTAATTTCTGTGATGCACTGTCCTCCAGTATATCCTGCTTGGCACTGGGAAGGCAGGCAGTAGCGGTGCAAGGCGGCTAGGTGGTGTTGGGCCACGTTTGGCTATGCTATGTTTTGCTTGGGTTAGGCAAGTGTAGCTTTGACTTTTGTGCTGTACATTTCCATTCGGTGGATTTCTGCGATCTTCTGGGATCTGATATGCTCCGCTTTGCTCTGGTGATGCCAGAAATTGTGGCCGCGGCGCATTAGTTAGTGTCAGGTTACGTTTGGTTGGGTTAGGCTGGTTTGGGTTAGTATAGGATATCTTTGAGTTTTGCGATGTGCACAGAAATACGGTGGATTTCTGCGCTCAACTGTGCTCTACTACGCTATGCTTGGCTCTGGGGAGCCAAGTAATCATGTTCTTGCCAAGTAAGGTTGAGCTACGCCATATTTGGTTACGTTACATTTGGTGATGTTAGGGCAGGATAGCTTGGACATGAGCGCTATACACTACTACACACCGATTCCTGCCCTGCACTGCTATCTAATAGTTTCTGCTTGGCTCTGGGGAGGCCAGCAATAGTGGTCCCAGCGCGATAAGCTGAGATATGTAACGTTTCGTTTGGTTGGGCTAGGTAGGCTTCGGTAGGATTTCACTGACCTTTGAGCTTTACAATGATGTTCGGTGTATTTCTGCGCTCCACATTGCCCTGCTATACTC
>NW_016957563.1:0-311 GCF_001483705.2 Eufriesea mexicana
CGGACCTGATCTGACCTGACCTGACCTGACCTGGCCTAACCGGCCTTACCTGAACTGACCAGAACAAACATGATCTGGACTGGCCTGACCTTACCATACTTGACATGACCTGACATGACCTGACCTGACCTGACCTGACCTGACGTCACCCGACCTGACCTGACCTGACCTGACCTGTGCTGACTAATCTGACCTGAGCTGAGCTGACCTGACCTGACCTGACCTGCCATCTCCTGACATGAACTGATCTGACCTGACTTTTCCAGAGGAGATCTGACCTGACGTGACCTGACTTGACCTGACCAGACTGA
>NW_016957564.1:0-656 GCF_001483705.2 Eufriesea mexicana
CAAAATAATAAGAATATTATGGAAGAAAAATACTTTTCTATAGCAATCTTATTTACTGCAGGAGATACAAATCCCATTGCTCATGCAAGTATTAATTATTAAATTAAATACTGTATATGAATGTTGCCTATAATTTCAATTTTGCTTTGCAGCTATAAATGTTCATGAATTAATTAGAAAGACTTGGAAATTTGTTAATTCTCTACTTCCGAATAAATAAAAATTTTACCGTCTGCGATCAACGCCATCTATGATTTGGGCTCAAAAATCAAGAAAGTAATAGGAATATAGAATAGGCAAGGAGGTCGTCGAAGAGCTCGTCACGAGGTAGACAAGGACAGAGAGGGAATGGAAAAGGATAAAATGGCTCCGGCAGTGAAAAATTATTAATTACTCAATTTCCGTAAACTCAATTTCCGTAAAGAATTTGTGAACTTTTATAATTTCTTTACAAAGCTGGAATTTCAGGCTGCATTCCTATATAATTTTCGTAAAGAATTTAGCTCTACATTGTTAGATATTAATTTTTGTTTTATGGCGTCTATGATTTCGTAACGGCGACCATCACGATCTTTCCTTGAAAATATTTAATACTCAACGAAACTAGGAGCAAAATGTGATCAAATGTTATATGAGAAGATTCGCAAGAACATTGT
>NW_016957565.1:0-2745 GCF_001483705.2 Eufriesea mexicana
CTAGGATGGCATTGCCTTTTGTGTTATACAATGCTATTCGGTGATTTTTGCGATCTACTTTTCGCTAATGTGTTCTGCTTGTCTCTGGAAAGCCAGCAATAGAGGTCTCGGAAAGATAGGTTCAGTTACTCTATGTTTGGTTAGGTTAGGTTAGGTCAGGTTTGGTCAGGGTATCTGACTTTTGTGATATATACAGCTATTTGGTGGTTTTCTGCTCTCAACTGAGCTTTAGTGAATTCTGCTTGGCTATGCGGAGGGCAGCTGTAGTGATCTTGGCACGTTTGTCTGAGATCGGCTGCGTTGGGCTATGTTACGTTTAGATAAGTCAGGATAGGATAGCTTAGCCTTTTGATTCACGCACTGCTATTCGATGCGTTTCTGCGCTATACATTGCTACACTATACTCTTCTCGGCTCAAGGGAGGCCAGAAATGGTGGTAGCGGCAAGTTGGCTTGAGTTATGTTACGTTCGGTTAGGTTAGGATACGTTGTGATAGGTTAAGATAGCTTTGACAGTTCCGTTACACACTGCTATTCTATGGAATTCTGCGCTCCCATGTGCGGTATTTCACTCCCCTTGCCGTTGTGGACGGCAGGAGTAGTGCCGTCGGCACGTTCGGTTGAGATGTGTTACGTTTGGCTACGTTACGATTGGTTAGGTTTAGTTAGGATAGTCTTTACTTTGCGCTATGCGCTGCTGTCCGAACGATTCCAGCGTTCTACATTGCTCTGCTATACTGTGCTTAGTTCACGTGAGGCCAGCAATGGCGAGCATGGCACGCCAGGTCGTTTATGATAAGTTTGGTTAGGTTAGGATGGGACAGCTTTGACTTTTGTGCTATACACTGCTATTCGGTGGATTACTGCACGCTACTGCGATCTGATATTACCTGCTAAGGTCTGGGAATGCCGGAAATAGTGACGGCAGCGCGTTAGGTCGTGTTAGGTTACGTTCTGTTCGGACAGGTTTGTTTGGGTTAGGTCAGGTTGTCTTTGACTTTCGTGCAATGCACTGCCATTTTATACACCTCTTCGCCCTTCACTCCTCTAATATGCCCTTCGTGGAGCTGGAGAGGCCGGCAATAGTGCTCTCGGCTCGTTGGGTTGAGTCGTGCTACGTTTGGCTAGGTTACAATTGGTTACGATGGCTTTCACTTTTGTGTTATATAATGCTATTCCGTGGGCTCCTGCGCTCTACTCTGCTCCGATATGTCGTGCTTGGCTCTGGCGTTGCCAGCAGTAGAGGTCTCGGCTCGTTCCGTTTAGTTATTCTACGTTCGGTTAGGTTGGATAATCGGTTAGGTTGGATGTGGACAGGTTATGTCTGGATACCCTTGACTTTTGCGCTATACTCTGCTATTTAGTGGCTCTCCGCGCTTCAGCATGATCTAGTGTATTCTGCTTGGCTCCAGGTAGGCCAGGATTTGTGGTGTCGGCACCTTAGTTTAAGTTAGTATGCGCCCGGTTATACTACATTTGGATATCGTGGGATAGGATATCTATGACTTTTCTGCTATACACGGCTCTTCGGTGGATTTCTACGCTCCATGCTGATCTACTATACCCTGCTCGACTCCGTGGAGTACAATAACATTGGTCTCGACCCGTTAGGATTTTTTACGTTGTTTGGCAACGTTGTGTTAGCTTGTCTATGCTTGAATAGATTTGGCTTTCGTGGTGTACACTTTCATTCGGTGGATATCCGCGGTCTACTGTGCTCTACTATACTCTACCCGTTTCTGGGGATTTCGGCAATTGCAGTGGTGCCTCCATAGTTTGAGCTAGGTTGCGCCTGGATAGGTTAGGTTAGGCTAGGTTTGGTTAGGGTAGCTTCGAATTTTATGTTATACACAGATATTCGGTGGATTCCTGCCCTCCACTGTGCGCTACCCAAATTTGCTAGACCCCGGAGAGGCCAGCAATAGCGATCGCGGCACGTTATGGTGAGTCTGGTTGTTCTTGTTTATGTTCCGTTTGTTTGGGATAGGCTCGGGTATCTTCGACTTTTCTGATATACACTGCGATTAAATGGTTTTCCGCGTTCTGCTCTCCACTAACGTGTTCTGCTTGTCTCTTGGGAGGCCAGTAATAGTTATCACGCGGGGTCAGACTGAGTCGGGCCACGTTCGGTTAGGGTATGTTCGATTGGGATATGTTTGGGTAGCTTCGACTTTCGTGATATAGGCAGTCCTTCGGTGCATTTCTGCACTCCACTGTTTTCTAGAATGTTCTGCTTGGCTCTGGGGAGGCCAGTAATGGCGGTCTCGATACGTTAGGTGGCGATGCATAACCATTGGTTATGCTGCATTTGGTAAAGTTAGGATAAGTTAGCCTTGACTTCTATGCTATAGGCCGCTATTCGGAGCGTTTCGGCGCTCTACTGCGCTCTAGTATGTTCTGCTTGGCTCTAGGGATGCCAGAAATTGTGACCGCGGCATGTTAGTCTGAGACAGGTTACGTTTGGTTAGTTTATGTCAGCATGGGTAAGGTAAACATAGCTTTAATGTTTCTTGTGTGCGCTGCGGTTCTATTGATTCCCGCGCCCCACTCTCTGATATGTTCTTCGTGGCCCTTGGGAGGCCAGCAGTAGTGGCCGTGGCAGGTTAGTTTCAGTTAGATAACGTTCGGTTAGGATAGATTTGGCTGTGTTAGGAAGGTGTAGCTTCAACTTTTCTGCTACACGTTGCTATTCGGCGGTTTTCTGCGCTCTACTGCTCTCTAAGGCGCTCCGCATCGCTTTGGTGAG
>NW_016957566.1:0-627 GCF_001483705.2 Eufriesea mexicana
CCTATTCTCTGGCAAGTAGATGGCTGTACTTGCCATTGGTTGCAGACGCTACGCGACCTATTAACCAAGCCATAACAGGTTATAGAATTTGAATTGACCTATCCTCTGGCAAGTTCATGGCTGTACTTGCCATTGTATTGAAGGCGTTAGGCGACCTGTTCTCCAAGCTATAACAGATTATAGATTTTGAATAGACATATTCTCTGGCAAGTAGATGGCTGTACTTGCCACTGGATTGAAGGCGTTGTTCGTTCTATTCACCAAAATTCGTTCTATTCACCAAGCTTTAGCAGGTTATAGACTTTGAATGGACCTATTTTCTGGCAAGTAGAAGCCTGTACCTGCCATTACATTGAAGGCCATGGGCGGCCTTTTCACTAAGCTATAACAGATTATAGATTATGAATAGACCTATTCTCTGGCTAGTAGATGGCTGTACTTGCCATTGGATTGGAGGCGTTAGGCGACCTATTCACCAAGCTATAACGGATTATAGATTTTGCATAAAGCTATACTCCGGCAAGGAGATGGATGTACTTGCCATGGGATTGATGGCGTTAGGCCATCTGTTCACCATGATATAACATGTTATAGATTTTGAATAGACCTATTCTCTGGCAAGTAGAT
>NW_016957567.1:0-572 GCF_001483705.2 Eufriesea mexicana
TAGTAGAAGAATGTAAAGAGCGGGTATCCTCCTAATAGCAGTGTATTGGTCAAAAGTCAAAGATGTCCTAACCATGCCCTCCGCACCTATCCCAACGAAACGTATTCTGACGCAAACTAACGTGACCGAGTTAAAATTGCTGGCCACCACAAGGCGAAGCAGGACGTATTAGGGCAGAGTAGATCGCAGAAACCCACCGACTAGCAGCGTATGGCGCAAAGTTCCAAGCCACTATCTCCTAACCTGACCAAGCCTGACATAAGCAAACGTACCTAGGCCGAACCTAACGTGCCGAGGCCACTCTTGCTGTCACTCCCACAACCAAGCCAGATATACTAGAGCACAGTAGAGAGCACAAAAGCGCATACAGCTGTGAATAGCACAAAAGTCATAGCTATCCGTGCCTGCCCCATGTTAACATACCGTAATCGAACGTAGAGTTGAGTTGCCGCGACCAGCATTGTTTGCCTCCCCAGTGCCGTGCAGAGTATAATAGAGCAATGTAGATTGCAGGAATCCACCGAATAGCAGTTTATAGCACAAAAGTCAAAGAAATCCTAACCCAGCCTTCC
>NW_016957568.1:0-867 GCF_001483705.2 Eufriesea mexicana
ACCGGAACAATTACAAAATATACAGTCCACTAAAAACACAAGTTCCTCAAGAGATTTGGTTCGACATTAACCGTCGCCAATTGCGGTGGACCTATTGACGATATACAAACACCTATTTTGGATTGTCGAGTGCAAATTAGAAAAGTCTCAGTTTTATGTTCATTGCCAAGAAATGTGTGAAACGAAATTAGGATTACAATTTTATCTCGAGAATTCAGGAGTAGAAATAGGTTTATTGCACCACGATGGAAAAGTATCCGAGTGACGAACGAAGAACATTTGTTGCTTTCAAAAAGAGAATTTTAATCGGGTCGTTTGCGAATACTGGGAATAGTATGAAACAGATTTGTAACATACCACACGGTCCTTTCATAGCAGTCGGTCGAAACTAGTCGTTCAAACAATTACACGAAATAGTCCAGCATTTGGGACACCCCAGTTCGTAGTCTATTGTTCGAGATTAACATTCCAACAGCGATTCACTCAATCTGCATATTTGAATCAGTTGCCTGATATAAACTCGGTAAGTAATCAGTCACGAAAGAATCAGTTTGCTCACTTGAAATCCACGAACAGAATTTCGCTATATCACAGATAACGTATATTAAATAGAACTTGATGAGACATATACTAAATACTGAATATTAACACGTTAAATGTCACGCCAGTATTATAGGGATTGCCCGTGGCACCACGATGAATTTTCTATTATGCGAACATATAACGTTGAAATATTATCTGCAATAGATAAGTTACAATGTGTGATCATGTTTGATATGTTAATAGCGACGGGGGTCACCACTGAATTAACAATGGTAATAATAAAAATTTCTAAATATTGACATTTCTTTAAATTATATATATTTC
>NW_016957569.1:0-580 GCF_001483705.2 Eufriesea mexicana
TGCTCTGCATGGCCCTGGTGTGGCCAGTAATGGTTGTCTCGGCACGTTAGGTTAAGTCTTGTTATGATTCGTTAGGGGAGGTCAGGAAGGCTTGGCTAGTATTTCTTCGACTTTCGCGCCTTTCACTGCTATTCGGTGGATCTCTGCGCTCTACATTGCCCTACTATACTCTGCCCGGCCCTGTGGGGTAAGGTTCCGATTTGTTAGGTTATGTTATGGTAAATTTGGTGAGGATAGCAACGACTATCGTGCTATACACTGTTGGTCGATGTATTTCTTCGAACTACTGCGCTCTACCACATTCTGCTTGGCTATGGGTAGGCAAGGAGCAGTGGTCGCTGCACGAATGAGATATGTTACGTTCGGTTAGATTAGGTTAGGCCAAGTTATGCTGGGTTATCTACGGCTTTTGTGCTATTCACTGCAATGCCGCGGATTTCGGCGCTATACTGTGCCCTTGTAAATTCTGCTTGTCCCTGCGGAGGCCAGGAATAGCGGTCTCGGCTCGTTTAATTGCGGTAGGTTGCGTTTGGTTACGTTAGGTTTGTCCACGATTGGTCAGCATGGCTCCGAATTTTGC
>NW_016957570.1:0-931 GCF_001483705.2 Eufriesea mexicana
TGGATGGATGCATTTATGGAAGTATGAATGAATGGATGGATGTAGGGATGGGTGAGTGGATGTATGGCTGGATGTACTTATGGTTGTGTTTATGTATAGGTGGATGGATATATGGATGGATGGATGTTTGGGTTGATAGCTAAATGGGTGCGTGGATGTATGGACGGCTGGATGTTCGGATGGGCGGATGTGTGAGTGGATTGAGGTATGGATTGATGGATGCACGGTTGTATGGATATATGGATGTATATATGTAAGAATGTATGGATGGATGGAGTTATCGATGGATGGCAGTACGGATGCTAATATTTATGGATGTATGAATGTCAGGATGTACAGATGTGTGGATGGATGGATGTTTAGATGGATCCATGTACGGATGTGTGTATGTACGGATGTATTTATGTACGGATGTAAGGATGGATGTGTGGAAGGATGTGTGTATGGATGCGTGTATGCACGAATGTACTTGTGTATGTATGGATATATGTATTGATGTATGTATGGAAGTATGGATGGTTGGATGGATGGTTTGTTGTATGGATGTATGGATCAATGGATGTATGGATGGGTGGATGTGACGACGAATGTATGGACGCATCTATGTATGGATGTACGAATGTATGGATGATACGGATGTATGGATGTAAATATGTATGTATGTATGGATGGATGGATGAATGGATGGATGGATGTATGGATGTATGGATGAATGTATGTACGTATTGATGTACGTATGGATGTATGGATGGATGGATGTATCGATGGATGGAAGTACGGATTGATGGATTTATGGATATATGGATGTGTGGATGTATGGAGGTTTGTATGAATTGATGTATGTATGGATGAACGTATGGGTGCATGTACAGGTGTATGTATCGATGTATGGATGGATGGATGTATGGATGGACGTATGTATGGATGGGTG
>NW_016957571.1:0-535 GCF_001483705.2 Eufriesea mexicana
GCAACGCGGTGGATATCTGCGCTCTGCTTTAGCTGGTATATTATGCTTAGCTCTGGCGAGGCCTGCTGCGGTCGTCTCTGCACGTTAGTTTTCGTTAAGCTACGTATGGTTGTGCTACGTGTGGTAATGTTATGATAGGTTGGCTTTGACTTTTGTGCTATAAACTGCTACTCGGTGGATTTCTACGCTCCACTGTGTTCTAATATGTTCTGCTCGGGTCTGGGGAGGCCAGTCATAGCTGCTTCGTCACGTTAGGTTTGGTTATGTTACGTTTGGTTTGGTTAGGTTTGGTAGGTGTGGTAAGTCTTTCTATGACTTTTGTGCTGCACATTGCTGTTCGGTCGATTCCTGCGCTCTACATTGCTCTTGTATAATCCGCTCGACTCTGGGGACGCCAGCAGTGGTAGTCGTGGCAGGTTACAATGTGTCATGTTACACATGGTTAGCTTATGTTCGTTACGTTTGATTAGGGTAACCTTGACTCTCGCGATGGACTCCGCTATTCAGTGGACTTCTGTGATCTACAGCGATGTAC
>NW_016957572.1:0-281 GCF_001483705.2 Eufriesea mexicana
AATCGGTGCATAGCACAAAGGTCAAAGCTATCCAAACGAAACTTAATATAACCGAATGCAACCGAACGTTATCTAACTAAGCCTAACGTGCCGCGACAACTACTGCCGGCCTTCACAAAGCAATGCAGATCATATTAGAGGGGAGTAGGGATCAGAAATCAACAGAATCGCTGTGCCTAGCACAGTAGTCAGAGCTATCATATCCTAACGTACCCAAACTTAATATCACCGAAAGCAGCATAACAAAGCGTAACGGGCCGAGGCCGCCATTGGTTGCCTCC
>NW_016957572.1:7909-10091 GCF_001483705.2 Eufriesea mexicana
AGGTTTAGTTATACTACGTATTGTTTGGTTTGGTTACTTTAGGTTTGGCTAGGGCGGCTTTAACTTATGTGATATACACTGATATATGGTGGATATCTGCGCTCTGCTTTGCCCTAACATTTTCAGCTTTTCTCTGGGAACGCCAGCAATAGGGGTCCCGTCAAGTTACGTTGATTTAAGCTACGTTCGGTTGTGTTAGGTTAGGTCAGGTTTGGTTAGGCATCCTCGACTTTTCTGCTTTACACTGCAATGCGGCGGGTTTCAACACTTTGCTGTACTCCAGTATATTCTGCTTGACTCTGTGGAGGCCAGCCATACTGGATGTGGCACAATAGCTTTGGTTGTATTACGTTTGGTTAGGGTAGTTTAGGTTGTGTTAGGTTAGGATATCATTGACTTTTGTGCTCAACACTGTTTCACTATGGACTTCTGCACTCTAATGCGCTCTATCTCATCCTGCTTGTCTCTGGGGACGCCAGAAATTGTGGTGGCAGCACGGTAGTTTGGGTTACGTTACGATAGGTTAGGTTTCGCCATTGCGTCTTCGACTTTTGCGCTATAAATTGCCATGCAATGGGTTTGTGCTATCTACGGCGCTCTGGTATATTCTGCCTGGCTTTAAGGAGGAGAGCAATTATGGTCTCGTCACGTTAGGTTGAGTCAGGATACGTTCGGTTATGTTAGGTTCGGTTAAGATATGTCAGGATATCGTTGGCTTTTCCTATATACACTGCTGTTTGGTGGAATTTTGCGTTCTACTGTGCTCAAGTAAGTAATGCTTGGGCCTGTGTTGCCCAGCAATAGCGGTTGCCGCTAGTCACGTAAAGTTATTCTACGCTTCGTTAGGTTATGCTGGTTTGGGTTATGTTTGGATAGCTTTGACTGTTCTGCTATACGCTGCGTTTCCATGGATTTCTGCGCTCTACCATGCATTGCTTGGCTCTGGGGAGGCCAGCAATACTGGTCGCGTACTGTCAGGTTGAGTTGGATTACGTTTGGCAAGGTTAGGTTAGGTTGGCTTAGGTTAGAGTGGGTGTGACTTCTGCGCCCAACACTGCTATTTTTCTGAGCTCTGCACTCAACTGTGATCCATCATATTCTGCTTTTCCATGGGGACGCCTGCAATAGTGGTCGCTGCACATTAGGTTGAGCTATGTTACCTTTGGTTAGGTCAGGTTAGATTAGGTTTGGCAAAGATATCCCTGACTTCTGTGATATAAGCTGCAATGATGTTGATTTCTGATCTCCATCGTGCCCCAGTATATCCTGCTTGGCACTGCGGAGGCCGGCAATACTAGTCTCGGCATGTCATCTTTAGTTATGCTACGTTTGCTTATGATACATTTGGTTAGGTCGGGGAAGGGTAGCTTAGGCTTTTGGGTTATGCACTGCAATTCGGTGGATTTCGGCGTTCTGCTGTGCTCTAATATACTCTGGTGGGCTATGGCAGGCCAGTAATGTTTGTCTCGCCAGGCGAGCTTATGTTAGGCTGCATTTTTTCAGGTTAGGTTAGTTTGTGTCAGGTTAGGATACCTTTGACTTTTCTGCTATACACTGTCTTTGTGTGGACCGCTGCGCTGTACTGTCCTGTAATATGATCTTCTTGGCGATGGAGAGGACAGCAATAGTTGGCTAGACACGTTAAGTTGGGATAGGTTACGCTTGGTTATGTTAGGCTTGGTCACGTTGTGTTAGGTTATCCTTTACTCTTCTGCTTTACAGTTCAATGCGGCGGATTTCTGCATTCTACTCTCCCCTAATATTTTCTGCTTGGCTCTGGGCAGGTCATGAGTAGTGGTGTAGGCACGTTAGTTTGAGTTAGGTTACGTTTGGTTATGTTTCGTCTGGTTATGTTAGGATACGATTACTTGGACTTTTGCCATATAAACAGCTATTCCGTTGATTTCTGCGCTCTTCGCTGCTCTACTATTATCCGCTTGACTCTGGGGAAGCCAGCAACAGTGGTAGTGGCACGTTTGTATGAGTTAAGCTACGTTTGGTCAGGCAAGGTTTGGTTAGGTTTGGATAGGATAGCCTTGACTGTTGTGCTCTACAGTTCTATTCCGTGGATTTCTGCGCTCTACTGTGCTCTAGTATATTCTGCTTGGCTATCTGTAGTACAGAAATAGGGGTAACGGCTGGTTAGGTATAAATATTCTACGTTTAGTTATGTTAGGCTTGG
>NW_016957573.1:0-513 GCF_001483705.2 Eufriesea mexicana
AGTCAAAAATATCTTAACCTAACCTTTCCTAACCTATCCTAGCAAAGCGCACAGTATATAACTGTAACGAGCCGTGACGTCTATTGCTGGCCTCCCCAGAGCCAAAGAGAATATAATAGCGCATAGTAGAGCTTAGTAATCGACAGCATTGCAGTGTGCAGCACAAAAGCCAAAGATAGCCTAACATAACATGTCATAAACTAACCTAACCGAAGGCAGCCTAACCAAACACAACGTGCCGAGAAAACCATTGTCGGCCTTTCCAGTGCCATGCAGAGCATATTAGAGCAATGTAGAGCGCAGTAATCCACGATATAGCGGTGTACCTCATAAGAGTACAGGCTATCCTATGCTAACCGAACAAATCGAGGCATAATCAAACGCTATCTACCTCAACCTGCCGTGCGGTGGCAACTATTGCTGGCCTCCCCAGAGCCAAGCAGAACATAATAGGGCACAGTGGAAGGCAGAGGTCCACTGAGAGCAGTTTCTACCACGTAACTCAAAGCATTG
>NW_016957574.1:0-876 GCF_001483705.2 Eufriesea mexicana
TACACAGTGCAATGCGGTGGATTCCTGCGCTCTCCTGTGCTCTGGTATATTCTACTTGGATCTTGGGAGGCCAGCAGCAGTGGTCTCTGCACGTTGGATTGAGCTTATCTGCGTTTGCTTACGTCACGTTTGGTTAGGTCAGGATATGTTACTTTGTCTTTTGTGCTATACAACGCTGTTCGGTATATTTCTACGCTCTACATTGCTCTATTACACCCTGCTAATCTCTGTGGAAGCGCGCAACTGCGGTCGCAGCACGTTAGTTTGAGATAGGATACTTTCTGTTAGGTTAGGTTGAGCTATGTTTGGTTAGGGTAGATTTGATTTTCGTGCTATACACTGTCATTTGGTGTATGTCTGTGGTCCGCTGTGCTCTGCGGCATTCTGCTTGTCTATGTGGAGTCCAGGAGCAGTGGTCGCTGCTGGCTACTTTGAGATATGCTGCGATCGGCTGGCTTAGGTTAGGTTAGGTTATAATGGGGTATCAACGGCTTTTGTGCAATTCACCGCAACGTGGTGTATTTCTTCGTTACACTGCGCTCTGGTTAATTCTGCTTTCCTGTGTGGCGGCCAGCAATAGTAGTCTCGGCACGTTAGGTTGGGTCAGTTTACGTTCGGTTAGGTAAGGTTATGTTCATACCGGCCAGGTTAACCTAGATATTCGTGCTATACAGTGCTATTTGGGGTATTCCTGCACTGCACTGTGTTGTACTATATTACGCTTAGCGGTGGGAATGACAGCAATATTGGCGTTGGTACGTTAATTTGAGTTAGGTTACGCTAGGGTAGCTTAGGTTGAACTAAATTCGGTAGGGGTAGCTTTGACTTACGTATTATACACTGTTGTGAGCTGGATTTCTGTGCCCTATTGCGCTC
>NW_016957575.1:0-631 GCF_001483705.2 Eufriesea mexicana
GTAGGATATACTAGAGAACAGTAGAATGCAGAAATCCTCCGTATAGCGGTGTATAGCACAAAAGTAGGACCTATCCCGAACTAACTCAGACTGACCCAACATAACCGATCGTAACATGACACAACGTAACGCGACGAGATCACTATTGCTGGCCCTCCCGAAGCCAAGCTTAAAATATTGGAGCACTGTAGGGCGCAGAAATTCACGAGATAGAAGACTACAGCACCAATGTCAAGGCGGCCCTGCCCCAACCTAACCAATAAAGTCATAACCATACGTAACCTGACTCAACCGAAAGTCTCGCGACTGCTATTGTGCCCTACCTCGAGACAAGCGGAGCACAATAGTTGAGAGTAGAACGCAGAAATCCATAGAATCGCAGTGTATATCAGATAAGTCGTAGCTAAGAAAGCATAACCCAAACAAAGAGAACATATCCGAACATAGCCTAACTGAACCTAACGTGCCGAAACAGCTATTGACCCCCCCTCCTCCGAGGCAACCTTGACGTACTAGAGCACAGTTGAGCGCTGAAGTCTACCGAATAGCATTATACAGCACAAAAGTTATAGCTATCCTAACCGAACTTAGCCTAACACAACCTAACCCGGCCCAACATGACTCAGCGTAT
>NW_016957576.1:0-867 GCF_001483705.2 Eufriesea mexicana
AATAGTGGTCGCGGCACGTTAGGTTAAGATAGATTACGCTTGGCTATGTTAGGTTACGCTGTGGTAGGATACGGTAGCACTTACTTTTGTGCTACACACTGCTATTGTATGGACTTCTGCGCTCTTCTGTGCGCTATCACACTCTGCTTGTCTCCGTTGACGCCAGGAGTGGTGCTCCCGGTACGTTTGGTTGAGTTATGTTACGTTTGGTTATGTAAGGTTAGGATAAGTTTGGTAGGATAGATTTGACTTTTGTGATGATCACTGCTGTTCGGAAGATTTCAGAGTTCTACATTGCTATGCTATACCCTGCTCGACTCTCTGGAGGGCTGTAATAGTAGTCTCGGCACGTTAGGTTGACTTACGTTACGTTTGATGACTTACGTTACGTTTATGTATGTCACGATTGGTTAGGTTAGGAGAGGATTGCTTTGACTTTTGCGTTGTACACTTCTACTCGGTGGATTTCTGCGCTCTACTGTGATCTAATGGGATCAGCTTGACCCTCAAAGGGCCAGCAAATGTGGTATCGCCGCGTTATGACTAGTTAGGCTAGGTTTGGTTGGGTTAGGTTAGCTATCTTTGGGATAGGATATCTTTGACCTTTGTGCTATGCACTGCAATGCGGCGGACTTCTGCGCACTACTGTGCTCTAGTATATTATGATAGGCTCTGGGGAGGAATGCAATAGTGGTATAGGCACGTTAGGTTAAGTTAGGTTACGTTTGGTTGTGTTATGTTTGGTTAGCATAGGGTGGGATAGCTTTGACTTTTGTGGCATAATCTGCTTTACCGTGGATTTCCGCAATCTACTCTGTTCTCAAATTCTCCGCTCTGCTTTCGGGAGGGCAGATATAGTGGCCGCGG
>NW_016957577.1:0-1176 GCF_001483705.2 Eufriesea mexicana
ATTGCTCGCCAATAGAATTTTTCTTCCATATTTATGCGAGAAAGATTGCTCACCACGATATTATGAGGTAATGTCAATAACATTGAACTTGCGAGTAAGATTCCATTGCTTTGCAAAAGCTACAGCATGCCAATAGTATCTGTCCTCCTTATTTATGCGAGAAAGTGCGACCTCCTCGATATTATTCGAAAATGTCCATAAAATTGAAATTTCCTGTCATATTCTATTTCATTGCAATGGATATAGCACTCCAATAGGATCCTTCCTCCTTATTTATACAAGAAAGCTTGCTCACCACGATATTAGTCGAAAAAGTCAATAAAATCGGTTTTTCCTGCCAGATTCAATAGCATTGCAATGGCTGTGGCACACCAAAAGAATCTCTCCTCCGTATTTATGCAAGAAAGTGTGCCCACCACGATATTAGACCAAAATCTCAATAAAATTGAATCTTCGGGCCTGATTCTATAGCATTGCAATGGTTATGGCACGCCAATACTATATTTCCACCTTATTTATGCAAAAAGTATGCTCGCCACAATATTAGACGAAAATGTCAATGAAATTGAACTTTCCAGTAAGATTCCATTGCTTTGTAAAAGCTATAGCATGCCACTAGAATCTATCCTCCTTATTTATGTAAGAAAGTTAGCTTACCACGTTATTGGGACGATGCCGTCAATAAAATTGAATCTTCCTGCCAGATACCGTAGCATTGCAATGGCTATAGCACGGCAATAGGATCTTTCCTCCATATTTATGCAAGAAAGCGAGCTCACCACGATATTAGTCCAAACTGTCAATAAAATTGTGCTTTGCAGTTAGATTCTATAGCATTGCGAAGACTACAGGAAGCCAATAGTATCTTTCATCCTTATTCTTTCCTCCTTATTTATGAAAGAAAGTGAGCTCACCACGATATTAGTCCAAACTGTCAATAAAATTGTGCTTTGCAGTTAGATTCTATAGCATTGAAATGGCTGTAGCACGCGAATTGAATCTTTCGTCCATGTTTATGCAAGAAAGATAGCTCACCACGATATTATTCGAAAATGTCCTTAAAATTGAAATTTCCAGTGATATTCTATTTCATTGCAATGTCTATAGCACGCCAATAGAATCTTCCTCCTTATTTATGCGAGAAAGTTAACTCACCACGATATTATTCGAAAATGT
>NW_016957577.1:1207-2916 GCF_001483705.2 Eufriesea mexicana
GTTAGCTCACCACGATATTAATCGAAAATTACAATAAAATTGAATTTTCCAACCACATTCTATATCATTGCAATGTCTATAGCACGCCAATAGAATCCAAACCCCTTATTTATGGAAGAAAGGTAGCTCACCACGAAATTAGCCGAATATGTCAATAAAATAGAACTTTCCTGCCAGATTCAAGAGCGTTGCAATGGCTATAGAAAGCCAATAGAATATTACGTCCTCACTTATGCAAGAAAGTTAGCTCTCCACGGTATTAGTCAAAAATGTCAAAAAATTGAACTTTACAGCCTGATACTACTGCATTGCAATGGCTATAGCTTGCCAATGTTATCCTTCCCCCTTGTTTATGCAAGAAAGTTAGCTCACCACGATATTTGTCGAAAATGTCAATAAAATTGAGCTTTTCAGAGAGATTCTATAGCATTGAAATGGCTACAGCACGCCAATAGTGTATTTCCTCCATGTTTATGCAAGAAAGTTGGCTCACCACGATATTAGTCGAAAATATCAATAAAATTGAACTTTCCAGCCAGATTCTATAGCATTGCGACGGCTGTAGCACGCCAATTGGATCTTTCCCACTTATTTATGCAAGAAAGATAGCTCACCAGCATATCAGTCGAAAATGTCAATAAAATTGAACTTTCCAGCCAGATTCTATAGTATTGCGAAGGCTATAGGAAGCCAATAGTATCGTTCATCCTTATTTATGCAGAAAGTTAGCTCACCACGATATTAATCGAAAATGTCTATAATATTGAATTTTCCAACCACATTCTACATTATTGCAATGTCTATAGCACGCCAATCGAATATAAACTCCTTATTTATGCAAGAAAGTTAGCTCACCACGATACTTGTCGAAAATGTCAATAAAATTGTGTTTTCCTTCCAGATTCTATAGCATTGCAATTGCAATAGAACGCCAATAGAATCTTTCCTCCTTATTTATGCGAGAAAGTTAACTCACCACGATATTAGACGAAAATGTCAATAAAATTGAACTTTCCAGCCAGACTCTTTAGCATTGCGAAGGCTATAGCAGGCCAATAGTATCTTTCCTGCTTATTTATGCAAGAAAGATAGCTCTCCACGGCATTAGTCAAAAATGTCAATTAAATTGAACTTTCCAGCATGATTCTACTGCATTGCAATGGCTATAGCACTATAGAAGGATCTTCCCTCCTTACTTAGTGAAGGAAGTTAGCTCACCACGATGTTAGTAGAAAATGACAATAAAATTGAATTTTCCACGAAGATTCTATTGCATTACAATGCCTACAACACGCCATTAGAATCTATCCCCCTTATATTTGCGAGAAAGTAAACTCACCACGATATTGGCCGAAAATGTCAGTAATATTGAATTTTCCATCCAGATTCTATAGCAATGCTGTGGCTATACCTCGACAATTGAATCTTCCCTTCATGATTATGCAAGAAAGTTAGCTCACCACAATATTAGTCGAAAATGTCAAAAAATTGATCTTTCCAGCTAGATTCTACTGCATTGAAATGGCTATAGCACTCCAGAAGGATCTTTCCTCCTTACTTATGGAAGGAAACTAGCTCACCATGATGTTAGTGGAAAATGACAATAAAATTGAACTTTCCAGCAAGATTCTAAAGCATTGCAATGCCTATAGCACGCCAATAGAATCTTCCTCCTTATTTATGCGAGAAAGTTAACTCACCACGATATT
>NW_016957578.1:0-246 GCF_001483705.2 Eufriesea mexicana
AGACCTATTTTCTGGCAAGTAGATGTCTGTATTTGTCATTGGATTGAAGGCGGGTGGCGATCTGTCCACCAAGCTATAACAGATTATAGATTTTGAACAGACGGATTCTCAGGCTAGTAGATGGCGGTACTTGGCGTTGGATTGAAGGCGTTAGGCTATCTCTACGCCTAGCTATAACAGATTATAGATGTTTAATAGACTTATTCCCTGGCAAGTAGATGGCAGTACTTGCCATTGGATTGCAGG
>NW_016957579.1:0-1844 GCF_001483705.2 Eufriesea mexicana
GGGGAGACCGTCTCTATCTCCCGTTGTAACCCAGCTCAGGATGACCTCGGGCTGGCGTGTGGGCGCCCGTCTGTTCGATAGACTGTGTTCCGGGCTGGCGACTTATCGTGATGGTCGCGCAGCGTCAGCAGGGTATGCGTGCGTTGCGGTGCGGTTGTGTGCTTGTTGCGTGTGCCTGTAATTGACCCGTCTCGCGCGCATGGGTATGATGATTTCGGGTGCGATTTCCCGTCGCGCCGGGAGGGAATTGCGGCTGCGTCGCGGGGGTGGCCTGGAAATTGCGTCACCGCGAAGTCCCGGGCGCACCGAAATGCGAAGGGCTGCACATCGTGGGGGTTTTAGTGGATAAAAATCTCATATAACACCGGCCCTTCCCCTAAGGCGGACGGGTAGCTATGGGAGATTTCCCCCACGTGAAAAAAGGTCAGGTTATGATGTCTTTGACTTCTGTTCTGTTCATTCCTACTCGGTGTCATTCTGCGCTGTACTCTGCTCTATTATATTCTGCTTGTTCCTGAGGAGGCCAGCGTTGGTGGTCTGGGCACGTTAGGGTAAATGGTGTTGCGGTTGGTTATGTTATGTTAGGTAACGTTTGGACAGAATGACTCTTACTTTTGTGATATACTCCGCTATTGGGTGGATTTCCGCGCTCTAATGTGGTCTAATATACTCTGCTAGGCTCTGTGGAGTCCAGTAATATTATTCTCGGCACGTTGCATTTAAATATGTTACGTTTGGCGTGACTAGGTGAGGACAGGTTAGGTAAGGATATCCTCGAATTTTGTTACGCGCACTGCAATGCAGTGGATTACTATGCTTACTGTGCACTAGTATGTTCTGCTTTGTTCTGGGGTGGCTAGAAATGTTGGTCTCGGCACGTTAGTATGAGTTAGCTTGCACTCTGTTTTGTTACGTTTGGTTAGGTTATGGTAGGATAGCTATGACTTTTGTGCTACACACTGCTATTCGGTGGATGTCTGCGCTCCAAATTGTTCAACTACACTCTGCTCGACTCTGTGGAGACCAGCAATATCGGTCGCGGCACGATAGGTTGTGTTATGTTACGTTTCGTTATGTTAGGTTATTCTACGTTTGGTTAGGATGGCTTTGACTTCGGTGTTATGCTCTGCTCTTCGGCGGGTTCCTGCCCTCAACTGTGCCCAATATATTCTGCTAGGCTCTGGGGAGACCTTCAATAGTGGTCTCGGCAGGTTAGCTTATGTTATTCTACGTTCGGTTAGGTAAGGTTATGTCTGGTTAGGTCAGTTTTCCTATGACTTTTGTGCTATTCATTGTTATTTCGTGGCTTTCTGCGCTCTACTGTGCACTAGTGTAATCTGCGTGGCTCTGGAGAGTCCTCCGATAGAAGTATCGGCTCTTAAGTGTAGTTATTCTAGGTTTGGTTGGATTATGTTGGGTCAGGTTAGGTTCGAGCATCCTTGACTTTTTTGATATGCGCTGCTATTTGGAGGCTTTCTCCGCGTTACTCTGCTCTAGTATGTGCCATTTGGTTCTGGGGAAGCCGGTATCAGTGATCCCGGCAAAATAGTTTCAGATTGGATACGTTGGGGCATATTATGTTAGCTCTGGTTAGGTTTGTATAGCTTCGACTCTTCTACCATACGCTGCGAATCATAGATTTCATCGCTCTACTCTCCTCCATTATGCTCTGCTTGGCTGTGTGGAGGCCAGCTATACTGGTCACGGCACGTAACTTGTGACTTGTTATGTTTGGATATGTTAGGTTTGGTTGGGTTTTCTAGTGTAGCCAAGACATATGCGTTCAGCACTGATATCCTGTGGACTTCTGTGCTGTACTGTGCTATATCATACTCTGCTCGTCT
>NW_016957580.1:0-1413 GCF_001483705.2 Eufriesea mexicana
ATGCTTCGCTTGGTTTGGTTGTGTTCGTCTGCGTCAGATTTGGGTAGCCACGTCTCTTCTGCTGTACCCTGCGACACATGGATTTCGGCGCTCGCCTCTACTCTGATATGTCCTGCTTGGATCTGTGGATGCCCGCAGTAATGGTCATTGCACGATAGGATGAGTTAGATTACGTTTGGTTAGGTATGGTTAGGTTGGATCTGGTTTCGATGGCTTTGACTTTTTTGCTCAACACTGCTCTTCTATGGACTTCCCCGCTCTAATGGTTTCCATCGCAACTGCTTGTCCCTGGTGTCGCCAGCAATGGTGGTCGCGGCACGTTAGGCTGCATTATGGTACATTCGTGTCGGTGAGGTTAGGTTAAGTTTGGTAGGGTTTGCTTTTACTTTTCTGCTATGCACTGCTATTGGGTCGATATCTCCGCTCTGCGTTGCTCTATTAGCACCCGATTGTCCCTGTGGAGGTCAGCAATAGTGGTCTAGGCACGTTACGTTGAGTTTTGTTACGTTCGGTTGGGTAAGGTTAGGTTTGGTTTGATCAGGGTATCTCTTGCATTTCCACTATAAACAGCAATGCGGTGGATTTCTGCGCCCTGCGATGCTCTTATATATTCCGCTTGGCTTCGCCGAGGCCAACGATAGTGGTCTCTGCACGTTGGGTTGTGATAGGTTGCGCTTTGCTAGGTCATATTACTCTGGGTAGGTTCGGTTTTTTACGTCTTTCGTGGTATAAACTGTTGTACGGTGGACTTCTACTATCTAGTGTACTCTAATATGTTCTGCTTGGCTCTGGAGAGGACAGGAATAGTTGCCTCGGCACTTTAGGTTGAGAGAGATTACGTTTGGTTATATCACGTTTAGTTAAGTTAGGATAGGATAGTTTCGTCTTTTACGCTATGCACAGATATTCGGTGGATTCCTGTGACCTGCATTGCTCTAATACGTTCCGCCTGGCTCTGGGGGGTCCAGAAATAGTATTCTCGGCACATTATGTTTAGTTAGGCTACGTTCGGGTAGGTAAGGTTAGGACAGGTTAGATTAGGAAAGGAGTGCCGCGCTGAATGTCCAACGAGACGGACGCGTTCACGACGATCCTACTATTGGTAGGTATTTTCGGCAGAAAAGTGCGTTCTCTGGCGCGTGGATTAGTGCCATTCTGTGCGTGTGGTGCGTGGGTGCACGTGGCCGGGGACTCGCGTCGCGGAGTGTGTCGTGGTGCCGATAAAAATGGAACCTGTTTGCAAGCTTTTTTCTCCTTATTCGTGGCACCAACGAAGTTGTGAACACCGCTTCGTCGCAGAAAGGCGAGGGACGGTGCCCATTGCTTGCCGCGGAGCCGCGCATCTGCCCAGCGATGGATACCTGCGCCGAGGGTCACACCACAATGCAAGCGGCGAAGCAGCGGCTTGCAACC
>NW_016957580.1:4694-5347 GCF_001483705.2 Eufriesea mexicana
GTTGTGCCGTGCGGTCGTCAGGTTGGGGGCGAGGAGCACCGCCCCCGGACCGGCCGGCATCCCAGGCCGAGCCTTTGCACTGGCTCTGGAAGCGTGGGTTGACCGTGCGCGACGGCTTTTCGACAGCTGCCTCAGGACCGGTCGCTTCCCGGCATGTTGGAAGGGAGCGAGTGTCGTGCTGTTCCGAAACTAGGGAAGTCGCCGAAGTCTCTGAAGTCATATCGGCCGATACATCTACTCGACGAGGCGGACAAGCTCTTCGAGCGCGTTCTAGCTGCCCGCATCCGAGAGCATTTAACGGACGTGGGTCCCGATCTCAGCATCAGCCAGTTCGGATTCCGGCATGGTCGGTCGACGATCGACGCGATCAAGCGCGTTCGTACCCTGTCGGTGGCTGCCGTCGACCGTGGCGGAGTGGTGCTGGCGGCCGGTGTGGATATCGCCTACGCCTTCAACACCCTGCCCTGCGCCGCCATCCAGTGTGCCTTGTAGTACCACAGGCTTCCCCAATACATGATGGCGGTGTTCGGCGTCTATTTGGCGGTGCGCTCGATCGAGTATCCCGGACGATACTCGACCGTCGTGCGGGTGACGAACTGCGGGGTTCCACAGGGATCGGTACTCAGGCCGATCCTGTGGGACCACGCGTAAGA
>NW_016957581.1:0-617 GCF_001483705.2 Eufriesea mexicana
AGAGAAGCAGAACCCAGTAGAGCACAGCAGAGCGAAGAAGTCAGAAAAATAGCAGTGTATACCGCGAAAGTCTATGCCATCCTTACCAAACGCAAAGAAGCGTAACCTAACCAAACGTTGCATAACACAACGTAACTTGCGGAGACCACCACTGCTTGTCCCCCCAGAGTAGAGCAGAGGATATTAGAGCACAGCAGAGCGCAGACATCCACCGAATAGCAATGTATATCACAAAAGTCAAAGCTATCCTGGACTAACCTAACCAAACATAACATAACCAAACGTAACCTAGCCCAAACTAACGTGCCTAAACCACTATTGCTGGCTTCCACAGAGCCAAGCAGGATATACCAGGGCACAGTAGAGCGCAGAAGTTCTCCGCATTGCAGTGTAAATCACAAAAGTCAAAGAGGCATTGCAGTGTAAATCACAAAAGTCAAAGATATCCTAACTGAAAACGGACCAAACCTAACATAGCCAAACGTAGCCATACTCAATGTAAGGTACAGATTCCGCTGTTGCTGGCCATCGCAGAGCCAAGCTGAACATATTAGAGTACAGTATACTGCAGGAATCCACCGAATAAGAGTGTAAAGCTCAAAAGGCGTAGCTAGCCC
>NW_016957582.1:0-242 GCF_001483705.2 Eufriesea mexicana
CAGCATTGCAGTGGCTATACCACGCCAATAGATTCTTTCCTCATTATATATGCAACAAAGATATCTCGCCACGATATTATTCGAAAATGTCTACAAAATTGAATTTTCTATCAAGAAACTATAGAATTGCAATGGCTATAGCTGGCCAATAGAGTCTTTCCTAATTATTTATGCAAGAAGGATACCATACTACGATATTAGTCGAAATTGTCAATAAAGTTGAATTTTCGAGGCAGATTCTA
>NW_016957582.1:406-644 GCF_001483705.2 Eufriesea mexicana
TTTCCTCCTTATTTATACAAGAAAGTTAGCTCACCACGGTATTAGTCGAAAATGACAATGAAATTGAATTTTCGAGCCAGATGCTACAGCATTGCAATGGCTATAGCACGCCAATAGATTCTTTCCTCATTATTTGTCCAAGAAAGCTAGGTCGCCACGATATTATTCGAAAATCTCAATAAAATTACACTTTCCAGCCAGATTCTGTAGCATTGCAATGGCTATAGCTCGCCAGTAG
>NW_016957582.1:877-1095 GCF_001483705.2 Eufriesea mexicana
ATGGCTATGGCACGCCAATTGAATCTTTCGTCCACATTCATCCAAGAAAGTTAACTCACCACGATATTAGTCGAAAATATTAACAGAATTGAATTTAGCAGCCAGATTCTATAGCACCGCAATGGCTATAGCTCGCCAGAAGAATCTTTCCTCCTTACACATGCAAGGATGTCAGCTCACCACGATATTATTCGAAAATGCCAATAAAATTGAATTTT
>NW_016957582.1:1246-1531 GCF_001483705.2 Eufriesea mexicana
CAATGGCCATAGCTTGCCAATAGAATCTTTCCTCCGTATTTATGCAAGAAAGTTACCACACCACGATACTAGTCGAAAATGTCGATAAAGTTGCATTTTCGAGGCTGATCCTATACCATTGTAATGGCTATAGCACGGCAATAGTATCTTCCCTCCTTATTTATACAAGAAAGTTCCCACACAACGATATTAGTCGAGATTGTTATTAAAATTGAATTTTCGAGGAAGATTCTATAGCATTGTAATGGGTATAGGACGGCAATAGTATCTTTTCTCCTTATTTAT
>NW_016957583.1:0-459 GCF_001483705.2 Eufriesea mexicana
GATGAATGGATGTCTGGATGGATGGATGTATGGATGGGTTGAGGTATGGATGGACGTATGAACAGAAGTATGGATTTATGGATGTGAGGATGTATGAATGTATGGATGGATGGATGTTAGGGTGGATATATGTATGGATCGATGGATGGATGGATGGGTGGTTGTATGGCTGGATGGATGTATGGGAGGATGGGTGTATGGATGGATGAATATATGGATTGAAGGATGTATGGATGGATGGTTGTATGGATGGGTTGAGGTATGGATAGACGGATGTACGGAAGAGTGTATGTACGGATGAATGGATGTATGGATGGATTGAGGTATGGATTGATGGATGTTTGTATGGATGGATGTATGGATGTATGTATGTATGTATGTATATATGTATGGGTGTATTGATTGATGGATGTATGGATGAATGGAGGTATGGATGGATGGATTTGTGGATGTATGGAT
>NW_016957584.1:0-520 GCF_001483705.2 Eufriesea mexicana
ACATCACGTGACACAACATAACCTAAAATGGCGGTGGATGTAAACGTAACACTCAACAAAAGAAACTGAAAATGATACGGGATTATTAACACCAAACGTGACGATTTGAAAATTATTTTGGAATTTATACTATTCAAATTTCCCAATCCTAATAATAAAATTAATATAATAGAAATGTTAATAAACTTAGTGTTTTAATATGCAATATACGACACGTTCATTAGCCTACTGTTCTTGTCACTGATGACTGATAGACACGACACCACGTGACACAACATAACCTAAAATGGCGGTAGACGCAAACGTAATACCCAACAAAAGAGACTGAAAATGATACAGGATTATTATACTAAACGCACCAAGCCGGGTCAAATGACCCTTTTCAAAATTTACTTTATAATCGTACTATAGTATTTTATTAATAGTTAACAGTGGGCTGGTTACCTTGGAGTAATTAATATATTTTATTATTGTACTTGAGGCACACAGATCTTTACACAATATATTCTCTCTCTTGACA
>NW_016957585.1:0-928 GCF_001483705.2 Eufriesea mexicana
GTTCATGTATGGATGTATGTATGGAGGTACGTATGGATAGTTGTATGGATATATTCATGAATGTGCGAAGCGATGTATGTACGGATATACGAATGGATGTATGTATGGATGTGTCGATGGATGGATGGATGGACGCATGGATAGATGGGCGGATGGATGGATGGATGAATGGATTGAATGATGGATGGATGGGTGGATTATGGATATATGTATGTATGGATGTATGGATGGATGTATGTATGCACGTATGTATGGATGGTTTGCATGGATACCTGTATGGAAGGGTATATGTATGAATGTTTGTATGTATGTATGTATGGACGAATGTATGGACAGACGGATGTATGAATGTGTGGACGTATAAATGGAGTTATGGAGGGATGGTTTTATGGATGTACCTATGGTTGGATGGATGGATTGTAGTATGGGTAATTGGATGTATGGATAGTTGGACAGGAGGATGTATGCGAGGTTTTATGGAAGGGTGGTTTTATGAATGTATGTACGGGTTTATGGATGTATGCATTTATGGATGTACGTATGGACGTTTGTATTGGTGTATGTATGTGTGTAAGTATGGTTGCATGCATAGATGTATGGATGGATGAATGGATGAAAGTATGGATCGTTGTACGTTTGGATGTATGGATGGATGAATGGATGGATGGATGTATGGTTGTATGTATGGATATATGTAACATATGTATGGATGTATGAAGGGATGTATGGATGTATGTATGCTTGCATGTATGGATGTATGTATGGATGGATCGAAGTATTGATGGATGGATGTATGGATGAATGGATGTATGGTTGGATGTATGGATGGGTGGATGATTGGATGGGTGGATGTATGGATGGATGTATGTATGGAAGGATGGGTGTATGGAAGCATGGATGCGTGTATTGACGCATGTGTGGACCTATG
>NW_016957586.1:0-712 GCF_001483705.2 Eufriesea mexicana
GTACGGTTAGCGTGGGGTTGCTGAGACTCTTGCTCTGCACACTGACATTCGTCGAATTTCTGCTCTCTACTGTAATCTAATATCCTATGCTTTCCTCTCGGAATTCCAGAAATTGTAGCCGCGGCTGGTTAGGCTGTGTTAGGTTACGTTCGATTAGGTTACGTTTGCTTGGGATAAGTTAGGTTATCTTTGACCTTCGTGCTATGCACTGCCATCCTAGGGACCTTTGTGCTCTACTGTGTTCTATCATATTCTGCTTGCCTGTGGGGAAGCCAGCAATAGTGGTCGCGGCGCGTCAGGTTGAGCATCGATTCGTTCGGTTACGTTACGATTGGTTAGGCTAGCAGGGGATAGCTTTGTCTTTTGTGCCGTATTCCGCTATTAGGTGGATCTCTGCGGCCTACAGTGCCCTAATATTTTCAGCTTGGCTCTGGCAAGGTCAGCAAGGTGGGGGAGGGGTCCCGGCACGTTGTGATCAGTCGCGCTACGTAGGTTAGGTTGGGTTAGGCTACGATTCGGGAGGATAGCTTTTACTATTGTGCTGTACACTGCTACTGGGCGCATTTCTGCGCTCTACCATGCTCTAGTATGTCCAGCTTGGACCTCGAGCGGGGGGGGGGAGCAGGAATTGTGGTCACCGCACGTTTGGACAAGTTAGGATACGTTTTGATATATTACAATTGTATACGTTAAGAGATGGCAGCTTTGACTT
>NW_016957587.1:0-1014 GCF_001483705.2 Eufriesea mexicana
CCACAACCTAGCGCAACATAAGTCAGCGTAACGTGTCGAGAATACTATTGCTGGCATCCCCAGTGCCAAGCAGTGCATATTAGAACAACGTAGAGCGCATAAATCCGCCGAATACCGGTGTAGGACATAAAAGTCGAAGTTGTCCTATATTAACCTAACCAAACGTAACATAACCAAACGTTATATATCTCAAACTAACGTGCCGACACCACTATTATTGGTCTTCCGAGGGACTGGCAGCACATTCCAGAGCACTGCGGAGCGCAGAAATCCACCGTAGAATAATTTATACCAGGAAGGGCAAAGCATTCCAAACCTAACAGAGTATATCATGGCAAAACCAAACGTTGCATAACTCAGCCTAACGTGCCGAGACCTGAATTACTGGCCTCCGCACTGTCAAGCAGAGCATTGTAGAGCAATGCAGGACGTAGAAACCCAGCGAGTAGCGAGTATTGGCATATGGCACAAAAGTCAAAGCTACCCTATCGTAACCTAACCAAGCGCAACTTAGCCAGACATAACCTAACTCAACCTAACGCACCGCAGACACTATCTGCGGTCTCCTCAGCGAAATCTAGAGAAGAAGAGATCACAGTAGAGCGCAGGAATTCACGAATAGCAGTGTATAGCACAAAAGTCTAGCTATCCATGTCTATCCTATCCAAATGGAACATTGCCAAGCGTTACCTGGCACAACCTGACGTGCCAAGACCACTGTTGCTGACATCGCCAGATCTAAGTAGAACATAATAGAGTACAGTAGAGCGCAGAAACCAACCGCATAGCAGTGGACAGGTCAAAAGTTAAAGACATGCTTTCCTAACCTGAATAGTTGTAACATAACCAAACGTAGCATAACTCAAAATATCGTACAGCGACAACTATTGCTGGGTTGCACAGATTCGGGCAGAAGGCAGTAGAGTACATTAGAGCGCGGAATCCCACCTAATAACGGCATGTAACAGGAAAGTCAAAGCTACCCTAACCAAACTTAACCTAACCTAACCAAAC
>NW_016957588.1:0-1299 GCF_001483705.2 Eufriesea mexicana
TTTAAATCATCGGTGTACAGATTAATCCATCGCCTGCAGTAATGTAGCCATGGCTGTACTCAGAACTGTTCTGTCAATTTTTAATATCACGAGTTACAACGGATCAGCCATCTGTGATTCTAAAACTGCTTAACTGTATACATCATAGTTGAACAGGTTAAAACAGCGGCTACAGTGCTTCGTCGATGGATGCATTAAGTACTGTACTGTCAATTGTAAATATCTGTTGCAATTATCGTACTATATATTGATTATTCTAGAATTGCTGTGTAATCGTAGGTCACTAGTGAACAAGGTGGTACAACCTCTAATGTGCTCTGGTGACGGCTGTACTCACAACCGTTTCTTAAATTGTTAGTGCCTCGCTCGATAAAGCGTCAGTCCTATGTCATACTGGAGATGCAATAGTATTTAAATCACACTGAACAACTTAATTCCACGTCAATATTGCTCTACTGCTGGATGTACCAGCTACTGTACTGAGAATAGTACATATCTCTAACCATGTCTGAGGTATGCATTGATCCTTCTAGATCCACTGTGGAATTTAAATCTTTACTGAACATATTAATCCAGCGGCTGCAGTAATATGATGGCGGCTGTACTCAGTACTGCTATGTCATTTGTAATATCTCGAGAAGTAACAGATCTGTAATTAGTCGTACTAGATTTGCCGCAGAACCTACATCATCATAGAACGGGTTATTTCAACGGCTACAGTGCCGCGTTAATAGATGTACTATGTGCCGTACTACCAACTGTATATATCTGTACTCGTAATCGTACTATATACTTGTTGTTCTAGAGTTGGTGCTAAGCATAAGTTATTAGCGAACATATTATTCAACGGCAAACGTACTGCGATGATGGCTGCACTCTATGCTCTTACGGCAATTGCTAACGTTTCGAGCGATAATGGATCTCTCGTCTGTCATACTGTAATTGCTATAGGTTCTACCACATCACTGATCAGATTAATCCAACGGCTACAGTGCACTACTGACGTACGCAGAAACTGTCAAACCGGGAATTGTATATTTCTCCAGGCATAACTGATAAATGCATTGATTATTCTAGAACTCCTGTGGAAAGTGAATGGTCAGTGAACAGATCAATCCAGCTGCTGCAGCACTGTGACCATGACTGTACCCTGTACTATTATGTGAACTGCTAATTTCTCGAGCAACAGCGGATCAGTCGTTTGTCATTCTAGAATTGCTACAGAATAGATATTACAACTGAACTGGATAATCCAGCGGCTACAGTTCTCCGTCCACTGGATGTACTAAGTACCGTACT
>NW_016957589.1:0-241 GCF_001483705.2 Eufriesea mexicana
CGATATTAGTCGTAACTGTCAATAAAATTGAGTTTTCCAGCGAGATTCTATAGCATTGCAATGCCAATAGCACGCCAATTGTGTCTCTCTTCCTTATTTAAGCCAGAAAGATAGCTCACCACGATATTAGTCGAAAATGTCAGTAAATTTGAAATCTCCAACCACATTCAATGTCATTGCAATAGCTATAGCACGCCGATAGAATCTTTCCTCCTTATTTATGCAGGAAAGTTAGCTCACC
>NW_016957589.1:324-537 GCF_001483705.2 Eufriesea mexicana
ATGGCTATAGCACGCCAATAACATCTACCCCCCTTGTTTACGCAAAAAAGATAGATCATCACGATATTAGTAGAAAATGTCAATAAAATTGAACTTTCCAGCCAGATTCTATAGCATTGCAAGGACTATAGCACGCCATGAGAATCTTTCCTCCTTATTTATGTAAGAAAGATAGCTCACCGCGATATTAGTCGAAAATGTCGATGAAATTGA
>NW_016957589.1:615-1081 GCF_001483705.2 Eufriesea mexicana
GGTAGCTCACCACGATATTAGTCGAAAATGTTAGTAAAATTGTATTTTCCAGCCAGATTCTACAGCATTGCAATGGCTGCAGCACTCCAAACAGATTTTTCCTCCTTTCTTAAGCAAGGAAGTCAGCTCACCAAGATATTAGTCGAAAATGTCAGTGTCATTTTATTTTCCTGCCAGATTCTATGGCATTGAAATGACTATAGCACACCAACAGAATCTTTCCTGATTATTTATGCAAGAGACTTAGCTCACCATGATATTAGTCGAAAATGTCAATAAAACTGAACTTTCCGGCGAGATTCTATGGCATTGCAACAACTATAGCACGCCAATTGAATCTCTCCTCCTTACTTAAGCCAGAAAGATAGCTCACCACGATATTAGTCGAAAATGTCAATAAATGTGAATTCTCCAACCACATTCAATGTCATTGCAATAGCTATAGCACGCCAATAGTATCTTTCCT
>NW_016957590.1:0-2150 GCF_001483705.2 Eufriesea mexicana
GTTGCGTTTCGTTATGCAAGGTTTGGTCAGGTTAGGTTAGGATGCCTTTGACCTTTGTACTGTAAACAACCATGCGGCGAACCCCTGCGCTCTACTGCGCTCTAGCATGCCCTGCATGGCCCTAGGGACGCAAGCAGTGGTGATCACGGCACGATAAGGTGTGTCAGGTTTCGTATTGTTCCGCTACCTTTTGATAGGTTAGAATAGGATGGCTTTGATTTTTGTGCTATACACTGCCCTTCGGTGGAATTATTCCCTCTACCGTGCTCTACCACATTGTACTTGGCCATGGGGAAGCCAGCATTAGTGGTCTCCGCACTTTAGATGCAGTTATGCTACGCACGGTTATGTTGCGTGTGGCTATGTTTGGGCAGGATTGCTTTGACATTCGTGCTGCACACTGTTATTCATTCAATTTCTGCGCTCTAATCTGCACTACTATATCCTGCTTGTCCCTGGGAAGTCCAGCAATAGTGGCCGCGGCTCGTCCCGTTGAGCTTGGCTACGTTTGGTTGTGTTACGCTAGTTGAGGTAGGGTGCGGGTAAATTTGACATTCTGGTGTATACTGGGTTACTAAGGATTTCTGTCCTCTACTCTCCTCTAACGTGTTCTGCTTGGCTCTGTGAGATAATGGTCGCCACGCGTTAGGATGGGTTATGTTGCGTTTGGCAATGTTACAGTTGGCTATGTTGGGAAAGTGTACCCTTGACTTTTGTGCTGTATACTGCTATTCCGTGGATTTCTGCGATCTACTGCGCTCTTGTGTGTTCTGCTTGTATCTGGGGACGCCAGCAACAGCGGTCTCGGCACGTTATTTGGTTTATGCTACGCCTGATTAGGGCAAGCTCCGTCTGGTTAGGTTTGGGTAACTTTGACTTTTATGCTATACACTGCAATGCGTCGGATTTCCTCGCTCTGCTGTGCTCTAGTATACCCTGCCTGGGTCTGTGGTGGCCAGTACTAGAAGTCTCGGCTGGTTAGGTTGTGTTAAATTACGCTTGGTTGTGTTACGTTTTGTTAGGTTAGAATAGGGTAGCTTTGACTACTGTGCCTTGGACTGCGATTCTATGAATCTCTGCGCCCTACTCTGCTCTAATGCGTTCTGCCTCGCTCTGTGGAGGACAGCAATTGTGGTCTCGGCACGTTAGGACGAGCTATGCTGCGTTTGGTTATGTTACGGTTGGTTTGGTTAGGAAACAATTGCTTCGACTTTTTTGCTATCCTCAGTTATTGGGTGGAATTCTGCTCCCTACTGTAACTTAATAGTTTCTGTTTGGCTCCATGGAGGCCAGCAATAGTGGCCACGACACTTTTGGTTGTGCTATTTTACGGTTGGTTTGGTTAGACCAGGCTAATATCTGTAAGAATAGCTTTGACTTTCGCGACATACACTGTTACCCTGTGGATACCTGCGCTCTACGGCGCTGTACTATTTTCTGCTTGTACCTGGTGTGGCCAACAACAGTGGTCTCTGCATGTTGAGTTATATGACGTTTGGTTATGTGACGATAGGTTATGTTACGATTGGTCATGTAAGGATAGCATAGCTTTGACTTTTGTGCTACTCACTGCTATTCTGAGGATTTCTGCGTTCTACTGCGCTCTAATATTTTCTTCTTGGTGCTGGGGAGGCCGGCAAACGTCGTCTTGGCACGTTAGGTTTTGTTTCGTTACGTTTGGTTGTGTTACGCTATGCTTAGTTCGGTTAGCACAGCTTCGACTTTCGTTCTATACACTGCTATCCGGCGGACATCTGCGCCCTGCAGTGTCCTACTACATTCTGCTTGGCGCTGGAGAGTCGAGCCTTTGTGGTCGCCGCGATTTATGTTAAGTTATTGTACGTTTGGTTAGGTCACGTTTGTCAGGGTTAGGTTTGTATAGCTTTGACTTTTCTGCTGTACACTGCGATTATATTGATTTCTGCGCGCTACCCTCCTGTGCTATGTTTCGGCCGACTCAGGGGAGGCCAGCAATGGTGGTCGCGGCACGTTACGTGGGGTTACTTTACGTTCGGTTACGTCAGGATTGATTAAGTTTGGAAAGGATGGCATGGACTTTTGTGCTATACACAGCTATGCGGTGTATTTTTGCGCACTACTGTGCTGTAGTACGTTCTGCGTTGCTCTGGCGAGACCAGCAATGGTGTCAT
>NW_016957591.1:0-2237 GCF_001483705.2 Eufriesea mexicana
ATCACCAGAGTGAAAGCAATCCAACCCTAACCTAACCAATCGTAGCATAGCCAAACATAACCTTACTAAACATGTCGTGCCGCGACCACTACTGCTGGCCTCCCAATCCTATGTTAGCATAGGATAGCATTGACTACTTTGCTAATCACTGCATTTCGATGCATTTCTGCGCTCTGCTGTGCGCTAGTGTGCTCCGCTTGGATCTGGGGAAGCCAGCAACTGTGGTCTCGGCACGTTAGGTCTTGTTACGTTTGGTTATGTTACGTTTGGCAAGTTTAGGATAGCATAGCTACGAGCTTTGTGCGGTACACTGCTATTCCGTGGATTTCTGCGATCTACTGTGCTGTAATGTGTTCTTCTTGGCTCTGAGGAGCCCAGAAATAATTTTCTTGGCACGTTATCTTCAACTTCTCTGCTACGCGCTGCTTTCGGTACATTTCTGCGCTGTACTGTGCTCTAGTGTATCCTGCTTAGCTCTGGGGAGGACAGCAATAGTTGTATGCGCACGTTAGTCTGAGATATGTTACGTTCGGTTCGGCCAGGTAAGGATTGGATCGGCTAGGAACACTTCGACTATCGTGCTATATACACTTATTCGGTGGATTTCTGAGCTCTACTACGCTCTATCGTATTCTGCTTGGCCCTGGGTAGGCCAGCAATAGTGGCCGCCGCACGTTAAGTTGAATTATGCTACGTTTGGTTAGTTTACGTTGGTGTGGATTAGGTTCCTGTAGCTTTGACTCCTCTGCTTCACGCTGCTGCTCTACCGATTTCTGCGCTCCACTCTCCTCTGCGACGTTCTGTTCGGCTCCAGGGAGCCCAGCAATAGTGGTCGCGGCAAGTTAGGAAAAGTTAGGTTACGTTAGGTTGTATTACGATTTGTTACGTTAGGATAGAATATCTCTGGCCCTTGTGCTGTATACTGCTACTCGGTGGACATCTGCTATCTACTGCGCTCTGTTATGATCTGCTTGGCTCTGCGTAGGCCGGTAATAGTGGTCTCGGCACGTTAGATAGGGCTCGGTTACGTTTGCTGAGGTTAGGTTTTGTTAAGTTCGGCTAGGATGGCACAATCTTTCGTGCCGGACACCGCTTCACGGTGGTTTTCTGCGATTTGCCGTGCTCTGCTATACTCTGCTTGGCCCTGTGGAGGCCAGCAGTAGCGTTGGCCGCACGTTATGTTGAGTTCTTTACGTTTGGGTAGGTTATGTGAGTGTGAGTATTGTTTGGATATATTCGTCTTTTCTGCTATACACTGCGTTTCTATGGATTTCTACTCACTGCTCTCCTCATCGACGTTCTGCTCGGCTCCGCGGAGCCCAGCAATAGTGGTCGCGGCAAGTTAGGTAGAGTTGGGTTACGTTTGTTCATGTTTCTATTTGATGCGTTAGGATGGGTTAGCTACGAATTCTGTGCCTTATAATGTTTTTCGGTGTACTTCTGCCCGCTATTGTGCTCCAGCATGTTCCGCTTGGCTCCATCGAGGCCACAAAAAGTGGTCGCGGCACGTCATGTTGAGGTACGCTACGTTCAGTTAGATTATATTAGCTTGGGTTAGGTTCGGAAAACTTTGACTCTTCTTCTGCACGCTCCCATTCGATGGATTTAAGCGGTCTACTCTCGTCTAATATGCTCTGCTTGGCTCCGAGGAGGGCACCAAGAGGGGCCTCGTCACGTAAAGTTGGGATAGGTTACGTTTGGATGCGTTAGTCTCGGTTCGGTTAGGATAGGATAGTTTTGAATTCTGCGACATACACTGGTGCTCGGTTGATCTCGGCGATCTACAGAGCTTCAAAATTTTCTGCTTCGCTCTGGGGATGACTGAAGTATTCGTCGCGGCACGTTATGTTGTCCTATGTTGCGATTGGTTACCTTACGATTGATTAGGTTAGGAAAGGATAGCTTCGACTTCTGCGCTATACACTGCTATTCAATGGTTTTCCGCGTTCTACTGTGCACTAGGATGCCCTGCTTGGATCCCTGGATGCCAGCAATGGTGGTCGTGGCACGTTACGTATTGCTACGCTACGTTCGATTATGTTATATCAGTCTGGGTTAGGTACGGTAAGCATTGACTTTTCTGCTATACACTGCATTTCTATGGATTTCTGCGCTCTACTCAACTCTGATAAGATCTGCTGGGCCCTGGGGATGCCAGCAAAAGCGGTTGTGGTACGTTTGATTGGGTTATGTCGCATTCGGTTATGCTACGATTGACTACGTTAGCATAGGACAGC
>NW_016957592.1:0-913 GCF_001483705.2 Eufriesea mexicana
AATGCAGTGTACCGTGAGCAAATGAGAGAGCAGAATTCCACCGCATAGCTGTCAATATCTCTAGAGACCTATATATCATAACCTAACCAGACCGAACATAACACAACCAGGCGGAGCATTGCTCAAAGCAATACGCCGCGACCACAGCACCTGGCGTCCCGAAGCCAAGCAGGGTGTATCAGAGCACAATCGATGGCAGAAATTCACTGAATAACAGTGTACAGCACGGAAGTAGTAGCTATACTAACCAAACGTAGCCTAACCTAAGCTAGCCTATCGTAACATAACTCAGTCTAACGTGCCGCGGCCCCTATAGCGTGCCACCCTAAGTTCAAGCTGAGTATAGTAGAGCAATGTAGAGTGCAGAAATTCACCGAATATCATTGTATACCACAAAAGTCGGATGTATCCTAACCTAACCTGATCTGACGTAACCTAGAGGAACGTAGCATAGAACAGAATATCATTGTATACCACAAAAGTCGGATGTATCCTAACCTAACCTGACCTGACGTAACCTAGAGGAACGTAGCATAGTTGAACAAAACGTACTGCGACCACTATTGCTGGCCTCACCATCGCCAAGCAGAACATTATAGAGGAGAGTAGGACGCAGGTGCTCAAATAATGGAGTGTATATCAGAAAAGTCAAAGCCATCCTAACCAAGGCCAAACAAATATAACCAACCCGAACGCAGCATAACTCATCATAACGGGGCACGACCACTTTTGCTGGTCACTCGTGGGCAAGCATAGTACAGTAGAGCGCAATAGAGCGCAGAAGCCCACCAAATAATTGTGTATACCACGAAATTCATGGATATCCATACCTAACCCAGGCAAACATGTCTTAGCCAAACGTAGCCTAACTCAACCTAACGTGACGAGACCACTATTGCTGGACACCACAGTG
>NW_016957593.1:0-402 GCF_001483705.2 Eufriesea mexicana
AACCATACATTAACATAACATAACCACAGGTGCCGTCACTTCTACTGCTGGCCTCCCCAGAGTTGAGCAGAGCGTAGTTGAGCAGAACAGAGCGTAGTAATCCACCGAACAACAGTATATGCCAAGAAAGTCAAAGCTGTCCGAACCTAACCCAAACAAGCAGAACTTAACGAAACGTAGCCTAAATCAACCTAACGCGCCGAGATTACTATTGTTTGCCTCTTCAGAACCAAGAAGAGCATATTAGAGCACAATAGAGCGCAGAAGTCCATCGCATTCCAGTGTACAGCACGCAAGTCGAACATATAGTAACCTGACCCTGACAAATCTGACCTGACAAAACGCAACATTACAACCTAACGAGCCGTGGTCACAATTTTCGGCCTCCCCGAGCAAATCAAG
>NW_016957594.1:0-404 GCF_001483705.2 Eufriesea mexicana
GAAACCTAACGCAACCTAACGAGCAAAGACCATCAGTACTGGCCACCCCAAAGCCGAGCAGGGAATGTTAGAGCACAGCAGAGGGCAATACTCCACCTATTAGCAGCGCATGGCACAAAAGTCTAAGCTTTTGTGTTCTAACCTAACCAAACGTGACATAAACGAACGTTGCTAAGCTCAACCTAACGTGACGAGACCACTCATGTTGGCCTCCCCAGCTCGAAGCAGAATACACTTAAGTTCAGCAGAGCCCAGAAATCCACCGCATTGCACTGTATATCACAAATGTCATATCTTTACCATCCTAACATAGCCAAACGTAGCCTAACTGGAAATAACGTCCAGCGACAACTACATCTGTCCTCCCTGGAGCGCAACAGAATATACCAGAGCACAGTAGAGCG
>NW_016957595.1:0-502 GCF_001483705.2 Eufriesea mexicana
CAAATCTAACCCAAACTAACATAACCTTGTCAAACGCAACCTAACTGAGCCTAACGTCCAGGGATCACTATTGCTGGCATCCCGAGAGCCATGCAAAGCATATTAGAGCAGAGTAGAGCGCAGAAATCCAGCGAATAGCAGTGTATATCACAAAGGCCTTATCCATTATAAACAAGCCCAGCCCAACCTAGCCTAACCAAACGCAACGTAACAAAGCCTAACGTGCAACAGCCACTATATCTGGCCACCTTATAGTTGAGCTGAGTCTGTTAGAGCACTGTAGATCGCAGGAGTCCATCGCATAACAGTATATACCAAGAAAGTCAAAGCTGTCCAGCCTGACCCAAAGGAACATAACCTATACGAACGTAACCTAACTTAACCTAACGTGCCGAGACCAACCTTGCAGGACTCCTCAGAGTCGAGCAGAGTATAGTAGAGCAATCAAGAGCGCAGAGATGCACCGAATAGCATTGTATAGCATAAAATTCAGGGTTATCCT
>NW_016957595.1:546-888 GCF_001483705.2 Eufriesea mexicana
AACGCGCCTAGACCACTACTGCTGACCACTCCATAGTCAAGCAGAACATACCAGAGCACAGAAGAATGCAGAAATCTGCCGAATAGCATTGTACAGCGCAAAAACGATAGCTAGCCCCTGCCAAGCTATTCAATCGTAACGCAACCAAACGTAACCTGACCCAACCTAACGTAACGAGACCACCATTACTGACGCCGCGAGAGCCAAGCAGAATCTACTAGAACGCAGCAGGTCGCAGAAATCCACCGCATTTCAGTCTACAGCACAAGAGTCGAAGATAGCCTACCCTAACCCAAACGAACCTGACCTAACCTTACGTAACCTTACTCCATCTAACGCGCA
>NW_016957596.1:0-1165 GCF_001483705.2 Eufriesea mexicana
AAGATATTGGTCGAAAATGTCAATAAAATTGAACTTTACAGACAGATTCTATTGCAATGCAATAGCTATAACAAACCGATACGATCTTTCCTCCTGATTTATGCAGAAAAGTTTGCTCACCAAGACATTAGTCGAAAATGTCAATAAAATTGATCTTTTCAGTCAGATTATACTGCAATGCTAAGGCTATAGCAAGCCAATAGAATCGTTCCTCCTTATTTACGCCGAAACGTCTGCGCACCACCTTAATAGTCGATAATAAGCTTTCCGGTCAGAATCTACTGCAATGCAAGGGCTACAGCAAACCAATGGAAACTTTCCTTCGTATTTATTGAGATTCGTCTGCTCACCGCGATATTAATCGAGAACATCAATAAAATTTAACTTTCCTGTCAGATTCTACTGCAATGCAATGGCTACAGCAAACCAATAGAATCTTACCACGTTATATACGCAGAAATTTAACTTTCCAGTCAGATTCAACTGCAATGCAATGGCTACAGCAAACCAATAGAATCTTACCACGTTATATACGCAGAAAAGCCTGCTCAGATCAGTATTTGTCGTAAATGTCAATAGAATTGAACTTTTCTGACAGGTTTTGTTGCAATGCAAAGGCTGTAGCAAACGCAGTAGGATCTTTCCTCCTTATTTATGCAGAAAAGTTGGCTCACCACGACATCAGTCTAAAATATCAAAGGATTTGAACTTTTCAGTCAGATTCTATTGCAATGCTATGGCTATAGCAAACCAATTAAATCCTCCCTCCTTACTTATGCCGATAAATTTTCGTCCACCATATTAGTCGATAATGAGCTTTCCGGTCGGATTCTACTGCAATGCATGTGCTACAGCCAACCAATGGAATCTTTCCTTCGTATTTATTCAGATTCGTTTGCTCACCGCGATGTTAGTCGAGAATGTCAATAAAATTGATCTTTTCAGCCAGATTCTATTGCATTCCAATGGCTACTGCAAACCAACAGTATCATTCCTAATCATTTGTGAAGAAAAACTTGCTCATAGCGATATTGGTCGAAAATATTGTTAAAATTGTTCTTTTCAATCATATTTTATTGCAATGCAATGGCTCTAGCAAACCAATAGAATATTTCCCCCTTATTTATGCAGAAAAGGACTCTGATCACGATATTAGTCGAAAATG
>NW_016957597.1:0-610 GCF_001483705.2 Eufriesea mexicana
GATGTATGGATGTGTGTATGGATGTTTGTGCTGATGTACGTATGGATGTACGCATGGATGTATATATGGGTGTATGTATGGATGCATGAATGGATGTAAGTATGGTCGTTTTTATAGATGTATGTATTGACGTGTGTATGGATGTATGGATGGATGGGTGTATCGATGGATGGAGGCTCGGATTGATGGATTTTTGGATATATGGATGTGTGGATGTATGGATGTATGTATGCATGGATGTATGTATGGATGTATGTACGGATGCATGAATGGATGTAAGTATGGTCGTTTTTATAGATGTATGTATTGACGTGTGTATGGATGTATGGATGGATGGATGTATGGATGGACGTATGTATGGATGGATGCATTTATGGATGCATGGATGAATGGATGAATGTATGGATGGAAGAATGGATGTTTGGATGGATATATTTATGAATGGATTTATGTATGAATGGATGGATGGATGGACGCATAGGTGCATGGATGTATGCATGGTTATATGTACGGATGTATGGATGTATGGATGTATGGATGTATGTTACAATGGTGGGATGGCTGAATGAATGGATGTATGTATGGATGGATGGATGCATGGATGGATGGA
>NW_016957598.1:0-1430 GCF_001483705.2 Eufriesea mexicana
TCTACGGCTTTTGTGCTATACACTGCAATGCGGTGGATTTCTGCGCCCTGCTGTGCTGTAGTGCATTCTGCTTGGCTTCGGGGAGGCCAGCGATGGCGGTCTCGTCATGTCAGGTTGAGCTAGGCTAAGTTTGAGTATGTCACGTATGGCTAAGTTAGTATATGCAACACTCACTTTCGTGCTTTACATTGCTTTTCGGCGGATCTTTGTGACATTCTGTGCTTTACTACTATCTGTTTTGCTCTGGGCAGGCCAAGAACAATGGTCGCGGTACGTCATGTTGGGTTATGCTGCGTTTGGTTTGGTAAAATTAGGTCAGGTTGTGCTAGGATAACACCGGCTTTTGTACTATTCACTGCTATGCGGTGGATTTCCGTGCTCTACTGTGGACTAGTAGACTAGTAAACCTTGCTTGACTCTGTGGTGTATAGCAATCATAGTCTCGCCATGCTAGGTTGAGTTAGGCTACGTTTGGATGTGCTACGTTTGGCTGGGTTAGGATAGGCTACCTTGACTCTTGTGCTTTCATTGCTTTTCGGTGGACTTCTGCGGTCTAGTGTGCTCTAATGTGCTCTGCTTGGCTCTACGTGGGCCATCAATAGCGGTCGTGGCACGTTATGTCGTGTTATGCTAAGTTTGGTTTGGTTTAGTTATGCCTGGTTATGTAAGGATATCCTCGACTTTTGTGCTACACACGTCTATACGGTGGACTTCTGCCCTCTACATTACTCTACTGCAATCTGCTCGACTCTGGAGAGGCGAGCAATAGCGCCTGCGGCACATTATGTTGAGTTGGGTCACGTTTGGTTAGGTCAGGTTAGGGTAAGTTTGGTAAGGATTGCCTTCACTTACTTGCTATACAACTACTTGCTATACACAGTTTTTCTTTTGATTTCTGTGTTCTACTGTGCTCTACTTCACTCTGCTAGGCTATGGGGAGGCCAGGAGAAGTGATCGCGGCACGCTGTGTTCAGAAATGGTACTTTGAAGTTGATTAGGTTGGGTCAGGGTTGGTTAGGCTATCTTCGACTTCAGTGTTATATACCGTTAATAGGTGGATTTCTGTTATCTCCTGTGCTCTACTACATTATGCCTGGCTATGGGGAGGCCAGCAATATCGGTAATGGTTTGGGCTCGTTACTTTGAGCTCTGCTACGTTCTGTTATGTTACGTTTGGTGAGGTTCGGATACGATAGATTAGACTTCTGTGCCACCCACTGCAATGCCGTGGGTATCTACGCGCTACTGTGCTCTAGTACATTCTGTATGTCTGTGAGGAGGCCAGAAATAGTGATCTCGTCCTGATAGGTTGTGTTAGGTTCATTAGGCTCCGTCACGTTTGGTTATGTTAGAGTAGGCTACTTTGTCTTTTGTGCTATACACCGCTATTCGGTGGGTTACCGCGCTTCAATGTGCTATAACATGCTCCG
>NW_016957599.1:0-1004 GCF_001483705.2 Eufriesea mexicana
CACCGAAAAGCAGCGTACAGCGCAAAAGTTAAATCCATCCTGAACACAGATTGCCCAACCCATACTAACGAACGTAATTCGACCAAACATAGGGAGCCGAGACCACAGTTCCTGGCTTTACACAGCCAAGCAGGGAATATTAAAGTGCTCTACGTAGCGGAAATCCACCTAATGGCAGACTATGGCACTGACGTCAATGCTAACCGCTCCTAACGAACCAATCGTGACATATCCAAACGTAACCTAACTCAGTCTAGCGTGCCGCGAGAACTATTGCTGGTCTCCACAGAGCCAAGCCGAACACATTAGTGAAGAGTAGAACGCAGATATACATATCATCGCAGCGTATATCAGGAAAGTCAAGGCTACCCAAACCTAACCCAAACCAACAGAACACAAACTAATATAGCATAACACTACCTAACGTGCCGAGACCATTAGCGCTGCCCTCCCATGATCCAAGCAGGACATACTAGAGCACAGTAGAGCGAAGTAATCCGCCGAACAGAAGCCAAACGCACAAACGTTAAAGATATCCTGACCATACTTAGGCAAACCCAACCAAGCCGAACGTAACTTGACTCAACTTAACGTGCCGAGACCACTATTGCTGGCCTTCCCAGAGCGAAGCTGAAAATATTAGAGCACGCTATGGAGCAGAAATCCACATAAGAGCAGACAATTGCACCAAAGTCAAAGCTGTCCACTCCTAACCTAACCTAGGCAATCGTAACATACCCGAACGTAACCTAACTCACCCTAACGCGTGGCGACCACTATTGCAGGCTTCCTCAGAACCAAGGAGAATACATTAGTGGATAGCAGAACGCAGACATCCATAGGGAAGCAGTGTATATCAGAATAGTCGAAGGTATCTAAGCCTAATCCAAAGAAACAGAACATAGCCAAACATAGACTATCTGAAGCTTATGCGCCGAGAGAGCTATTGCTGCCATCCAGAGAGCCAAGCAGGACATTCTATTGTACAGTAGAGCGCAGAAATC
>NW_016957600.1:0-1397 GCF_001483705.2 Eufriesea mexicana
AGAGAGTAGAAATCCATCGAATACCAGGGTATGGCACGAAAGTCTAGGCTATCCGAACCTAACCCAATCTAGCGTAACCTAACCAAACGCAGCCTAACACATCCTAACGTGCCGAGAAAGCTATTGCTTGCCGCCACAGATCCAATCAGGATGTAATAGAGCACAATAGAGCGTAGAAGACCAGAGAATAACCGTGGGGAGCCGAAATGCCTATGCTATCCTAACCGAACCCAACCCAAATTAACTTAACCAGACGTTACCTATCTAATATTAACGTGACGCATTCGTAATTTTCTGCCTCCCAAGAGCAAAGCAGAACGTATTGGAGGACAGTAGAGAGCAGAAATAAAAAGGATCGTAGTGTATAGTAGAAAAATCAATGGAACCCGAACCAATCCCGAACAAACGTAACCTAACCAAACGTAGCGTAACTCAACCTGACGTTTCAAGACAACAATTTCTTGCCACCCCAGAGCCACGCATGATGTACTAGAGAACAGCAGAGCGCAGAAAGCCACCCAATAGCAGGGCACAGCACATAATTCGAAGTCATCCTATCCTTACCTGTCGTATCCTAAACAAGGCAAACATGGCTTAGCTAAAGCTAACGAGCCAAGAGCACTATTCATGGCCTCCTCAGAGCCAAGTGGATCATGTTAGAGCACAGTAGAGCGCAGATATCCACCGAACAGCAGTGCACAACGCTAATGTCTGAGGTACCCTAACCATAACATAACTCACCTAACCGATCAGAACGTAACATAACTCAACCATATGTGCCACAAGCACAATTAGTGGTCTCTTGTAGTCGAACAGGGTATATTAGAGCCATGTGGGGCGCAGCAATCCGCTGCAACACTGGTTACATCACACAACTCAAAGATATCCATACCCAACGTGCCCCAACATAACCTAACCAAACACGGCATATATAAGCATGACATGCAGCGGCCACTATCGTTGGACACCCCAGTGCACAGCAGAATATTGTAGAGCACAGAAGATCTCAGGAACCCACCGAATACAAGTGTACAGCTCTAAGGTCGAAGCTATCCCATCCTAACCTAACCAAACGTAACATGACCAGAAAAGCATAACTCAACCTAACGTGCAGCAACTACTGTTGCTAGCCTCCCCACAGCCAAGCAGAACGTATTAGACGAGAGTAGAGCGCAGCAGTGCAACGGAATGTCAGTGTATGTCAGAAAAGTCGAGCATATGCTAACCAAACCCAAACAAACCTTGCCTAACCAAACTTAAGATAACTCGACATAACGTGCCGGGACCATTGTCGCTGGCACCCGCAGAGCCACGCGGAGCATATTAGGGCATAATAGATGACAGAAATCCTCCCAATTGCAGTGAAGAGCACAAAGGTCAAAGCTATCCTGACCAAA
>NW_016957601.1:0-502 GCF_001483705.2 Eufriesea mexicana
CAGCAATAGTCACGGCACGTTATGTTGAGTTAGGCAACGTTTGATTAGGTAATGTTACGTCAGGTTATGTCAGGATATCTTCGACATTTGTGCTATTCACTGCAATGCGGAGTATTCCTGCGAGCAACTGTGCCCCAGAACCCCCTACCTGTCTCTGTGGAGGTCAGCAACAGTTGTCTTGCAATGTTAGGCTGAGTTAGGTTACGTTTGGGTATATTACGTTTGGCGAATTCAGGATAGGCTACTTTTACCTTTGTGCTTTGCAATGTTTTTCCTTGGGTTTCTCTGATATACTGCGCTGTACTGCATTCTTCTTTGCCCCGGCGAAGCCAGGAGCAGTGGTCGCGGCACGACATGTTTACCTATGCTGCGTTTTCATAGGTTAGATTAGGAGAGGTTAGGTTCGGGTATCTACGGCTTTTGTGCTATTCACTGCTATGCGGTGGTTTCTGCGCTCTACTGCGTCCTAGTGCATTCTGCTTGGCTCTTGGGTGGCCACCGA
>NW_016957602.1:0-1140 GCF_001483705.2 Eufriesea mexicana
TTTATTTATTCTAGAATTGGGTTAGAATTTAATTCATCATTGAAGAAGTTAATCTATCAGGCGTTGTAATATAATGATGCTTGTACTCAGCCCTGCTATGTCAACTGATAATACCTCGTGAGGTAAGGTACCTGTGTTTTGTCATTCTAGAATTGCTACAGAACCTAAATCATCATTTATCAGATTAATCTTTCGAGAACAGTGCTCTCCCGGTGGATGTACTCTGTACGGTACCGTCGATTGTAAACACCACTAGCCATAACCTTAGTGTACAAAGTTTATTCCAGGATTGATTGGGAATTTACGTCATGGGTGAACAAAGTAATTCAACGTCCACAGTAATGTGCTGGTGGTTGTACTCACTACTGTGTTTTCAATTGCAACTATGCCCAGAGATAATGGACCTGCATTTCTCATCCTTGAGTCACTGCAGAAAATATATCATTAGTGAGCACAATAATATAGCTACAGTACTGCTCCGCTCGCGGGTATACTATGTATCGTATTATCTATTGTAAATGTCACTGACCATGACCGTACAATACAAGGCCATTCCAGAGTTACTTTGGAATTTATATAATGTGCGGCCATATAATCCAGCAATGTGTTGATAGCTGTACTCGGAACATTGTTGACAATTATTTATGTCTCGAGGTATAATGGATCGGTCTTTCTGCATTCGGGAATTGCTGTAGAAATTAAATCATCAGTGAGCAGATTAATTTAACGGCAACAGTACTCTGGTCGTGGATGTACGAGGTACTGTACTGCCAACTGTAGACGTCACAAGCCATAACCGTTCCACCCACAGGATGTTCTACAATTGCTTTGGAATTCATGTCATCAGCGAGGAAAGGAATCCAACAGTTACCGCACTATGATGATGGCTGCCATCAGCACTGGATTCTCTATCGTTTATGTATAGTAGGACAAGGCATATGTCCCCTTCCGTTCTAGTATTGCTGTAGAATATAGAGCGTAAGTGAACACATTATTCAGAAGGAAACAGTGCTCTCTTGGTGTACACACTCGGTACCGTAATGTTAGCAGCCGATATCTCTAGCCATAACCGTACAACACATTGATTATTCTACATTTCCTGTGGAATTTAAACCACCAATGAACAAATTATTCTAACTG
>NW_016957603.1:0-651 GCF_001483705.2 Eufriesea mexicana
AAAAAGTCAAAGAAATCCCGTCCTAACCTAGCCAAACATAACACAACCAAGCGTAACATATCTCAACCTAACGTGCCGTGACTTCTATTGCTGCCCTCAGCTGAGCCAAGCAGAACATATTAGAGGAGAGTAAAAAGCACAAATCCGCCGCATTGCAGTGTATAGAACAATAGTCTAAATTATCCTAACCTTACCCGGTCAAACCTAACCTTACCAAGCGTGGCCAAGCTAAACATAACTTACCGCGACCACTGACGCTGGCCCACCAGAGACACGCAGAATATGCTTGAGCACTGTAGATCACAGGTACCCACAGTATACCTGTGTGCAGCACGAAAGTCAAGGCTACCCTAACCAAGCTCGACCAACCTAACCTAACCAAACGTAGCATACATCGACCTAACGTGCCAAAACGTTTATTGCTGGCCACCACCGAGTCGAGCAGGTTATAGTAGAGCAAAAGGAATTTTCCGAACAGCAATGTATAGCACAAAAGTCAAAGAAAGCCTAACCAAGCCCACCAGACCTAGCCTAACCAAACGTAACATAACTCGACCTAACATGCGTAGACCACCATTTATGGCCTCCACAGTACCAAGCAGAACACATTAGAGCACATTGGAGCGCTGTATTTCACCGAATAGCGTTTTA
>NW_016957604.1:0-532 GCF_001483705.2 Eufriesea mexicana
TCTTACGGACCTGTGTGCTCTATCATATTCTGCCTCACTTTGGGGAAGTCGGAAGTAGTGGTCTCGTCACGTTAGGTCCGGTTACTCTACGTTTGGTTAAGTTAGGTTAGGTCTGGTTATGTTAGGATAACTTTGACTTTTGTGGTATACATTGCTATTTAGTGGCTTTCTGCGCTATTCTGTGCTCTACTACACTCTGCTCGACTCTGGCGTGGCCAGCAATAATGGTCGTGGCACTGTACATACAGATAGGCTACGTTTGGTAGTTTTAGAATTGGATAGGTTAGGACAGGATACCTGTGACTTTTGTGCTTTACACCGCTATTCTGTGGATTTCTATGCCCTACATTGCTCTACTATACACTGCTTTTCTACCGGGAGGCCAGATATAGCGGCCTCAGGACGATAGGTTCATGTTACCCCACATTCGGTTAGGTTACGGTAGCTTGGATTATGTACGGATAGCTTCGGCTTCTCGGTTTAAACTGTTATTAGGAGGATTTCTGCGCACTGCTCGCCTCTGCGATATTCT
>NW_016957605.1:0-884 GCF_001483705.2 Eufriesea mexicana
TGTATGTATGGATGTATGTGAGGGTGTATGTATGTATGTATGAATGGCTGTATGGATGGGTGTGTGTATGGACGAATGCATTTGTGTATGTACGGATGTGTGTATAGATATATGTATGGATGTATGGTTGGATGGATGGATGGTTAGTTGTATGGGTGTATGGATAGATGGATGTATGGATGGGTGGATGAATGGATGGATGGATGTACGGAAGGATGTATGTACTGATGGATGGATGTATAGATGGATGGATTTATGGATGTATGGATGTATGAACGTATGGATGTATGTATGGTTGGATGAGGATGTATGTATGTATGGATGGATGGATGTATGGGTGGATAGATGTATGGATCGATGGATGTATGGATCGTTGGTTGTATGGATGGGATGATGTATGGATGTGTGGATGTGTGGAAGGATAGATGTATGGACGTATGGATGTGCGGGTGGATGAACTGAAGAGTGGTTGAAAGGATGGGTGGAAGAACGGATGCATGGATGGGTGTAAGGTCGTATGTATGGATGCATGTATGTGTGGATGTATGGATGTATAGATGGAAGGATGGATTCGTGGATGGATGTATGGATGTTTGGATGTACGGATCGATGGATGTATGGATTGGATGATGTATGAATGGATGGATGTATGGATGGACATATGTACATCTGTATGGATGTGCGGGTGGATGAATGGATGTGTGGATGAACTGAAGAGTGGGTGAATGGATGGTTGAAGGAACGGATGCATGGATGGATGGAAGGGCGCATGTATAGATGCATGTATGGGTTGATGAATCGATGTATGTAGGAATGTATGAATGTATATATCCATGGATGTATGTATGGATGTGTGTATGAATGTATGTGTGGATGTATGGATG
>NW_016957606.1:0-1417 GCF_001483705.2 Eufriesea mexicana
TTATTTTGAGTCACGTTACCTTCGGTTTGTCTGTGTTGGGCTAAGTACGGTCGGGAATGCATTAACTTTTGTGCTGGACACTGCAATTCGTAGTATTTTTGCGCACTACTGAGCTCTAGTGTGACCTGCTTGGCTATGGGAATGGAAGCAATGGCGATCTCGGAACGTTGGGTTTACTTATGCTATGCTTGGCTATGCTACGCCGGTTTGGGTTATGTTTGGGCAGCTATGACTTTTCTGATATACTCTGCGATTCGATGGACTTCTGCGTCCCGCTCTCCACTAATGCGTTCTGCTTGGCTCTGTGGAGGCCAGCAATGGTGGTCGCGGCACGTTAGGTTGAGTTAGATTAGGTTTTTTATGTCACGATTGGTTAGGTTAGGAGGGGATAGCTATGACTTTAGTGCTACAGTCTGCTACTAGTTGGATGTGTGCGCCCTACAGTGCTCTAATATCTTCACCTTGTCTCTGGGAAGGCCAGCAATGGTGGTATCGGCACGTTAAGTTGAATCAGGTTATGTTAGGATAGGTTGGGTTTGGCTAGGTTTGGAAAGTGTTGCATTAACTTATGCGCTTTATACGGCTATTCGGTGGATTTCTGCGCTCTGTTGTGCTCCAGTATGCCCTGATTGGCTCTGGGAAAAGCAGCAATAGTGGTCTCGGCACAATAGGTCGAGTTAGGCTACGTTTGGTTATATTAAGGTTAGTATGGTTAGGAGACGTAGCTTCGACCTCAGTGCTATAGTCTGCTACTAGGTGGATTTCTACGACATACAGTTTTCTAATGTTTCCGGTTTGGCTGTGGGAAGCCAGAAATCATGTTCTCGGCACATTACGTTGAGGCACGATACGTTCGGTTAGGTTGGGTTAGAACTAATTTGGTTAATGTGGCTTTAGCTATCGCTTTGTACTCCGCTATATGGCGGACTTCTGCGCTCCACCGTGCTCTAGTATGTCCTGCATGGCTCTGGGGAGGGCAGCAATAGCGGTCTCGGCACGTTCGCTTCAGTCATTCTAGGTTTGCATACGTTCTGTTTGCTTGGGTTAGGTTTGGATAGTCTTGACCTTTCAGATGTACACAGCGATTCTATGGATTTCCGGGTTCTGCTCTCCGCTAATGTCTTCTGCTTGGTTCTGAGGATGTCAGTAATAGTCGTCGCGGCACGATAAGTTTGGTTGGGCTACGTTCGGTTATGTTGCAATCTGGTAGGTTAGGGGAGTATAGCTTCGACTTTCGTGCTGTATTCGGCTATTTGGTGGATCTCTGCGCCCTACTGGGCTCTAATGCCTTCAGCTTGGCTCTGCGATAGTCAGCAGCGGTGGTCTCGGCATGTTACGTTATAACATGTTGCGCTCTGTTAGGTTGCGTTGGACTATGTTTGGTAAGGGTAGCTTTAGTTTCCGTTCTTTACACTGA
>NW_016957607.1:0-621 GCF_001483705.2 Eufriesea mexicana
TATCGACTAATATGGTGGTGGGCAAACTTGTCGGCATAAATAAGGAGGAAGAATTCTATTGGTATTTCTATGGCCATAGCATTTCAATATGATGTGTTTGAAAAGTTCAATCTCATTGACATTTTCGCCTTATATCTTGTTGAGCAAACTTTTCTGCACAAATAAGGGTGGAATATTCCATTGGTTTGCTGCAGACATTACATTGCCTCAGATACTGCCTGGAAAACTCCATCTTATTTACATTTTCGGGCAATATCGTTGCAAGCAAACTTTTCTACATAAATAAGGAGGAAATGTACTATTGGTTTGCTACAGCCATTGCATTGCAATAAAATCTGACTGAAAAGTTCAGCTTTATTGATATTCTCGACTTATATCGCTATGAGCAAGTTTTTCTTCATAAATAAGGAGGAAAGACTCTAGCGGTTTTCTATAGCTATTACATTGCAATTGAATCCGACTGAAAAGTTTAATTTTATTGGCATTTTCGACTAATATCCCGGTGAGCAATCTTTTCTGCATAAATGCGGAACTATTTGTTTGCTATTGCCATTGCAATACAGTAGAATCCGACTGAAAAGCTCAATTTTATAGATATTCTCGATTAATATCACGGTGAGC
>NW_016957608.1:0-580 GCF_001483705.2 Eufriesea mexicana
ACATATCAGTGCGCAGTAGCGCGGAGAAATCCACCGAATATCGGTGAATGACACAAAGGTCTATGGAATTCTATTCAATGATAACAAAAATGTCATATGCAAATATGGCCTAATCAAGCCTAATGCGCAGAGACACCTATTGCTGGCCTCCACGGAGCCAAGTAGAGAATCCTACAGCACAGTAGAGCGCAGACATAGGAGGATAGCGGTTTATAGCACGGACGCCTGGACTGTCCTATCCTAACTTCACGTAACTGAACATAACCAAACTTGGCATAGCAAAACCTAACGTGCCGAGACAATTATAGCTGTACACCACAGAGACAAGCATTATATACTAGAGCACAGTTGTACGCAGAAATCAACCGCACTGCAAAGTCGAAGATACCCTTACATAACCAGACCAAGCCTGACCAAACCAAATATAGCGTAACTCAACAGAGCGTGCGGCGACCACTGCTGCTGTCTTCTCCGGAGCCAAGAAGAATACAGTAGAGCACTGTGGGTCACAGAAACACACGGAATAACAGTGTACAGTACTAAAGCCGCAGGCATTCTTACAAAACTTGACCCAACATAA
>NW_016957609.1:0-653 GCF_001483705.2 Eufriesea mexicana
CTTTTGTGCCATATTCAGATGTTCGGTGAACTTCTGCGCTACGCTGTGCCCTAATATGCTCTGCCTGACCTTGGGGAGACCAGCAACAGTGGTCGCGGCACGTTAGGTTGTGTTATGTTACGTTTGGTTACGTCACGCTTGGCTATGTTAGGACAGGGTAGCTTTGACTTTTGTGCTATACACTGCTATTATATATATTTCTGCGCCCTGCTCTCCCCTAATATCTTCTGCATGGCTCTGAGGTGGGCTGGAATAGGCATCTCATCACGTTCTGTTGAGTAATGTTTCGTTTGGTTGCGATACGTTTGGCTTTGTTTGGATAGGGTATGTTTCCCTTGTGTTCTATTCACTGCTCTTCCCTGGATTTCTGCGCCCTACCGTGCTCTAGTGTGATCTGCTTGGTGCTGGGGCGGCCAGCAGCAGTGGCCTCTGCACGCTACGTTGAGCAATACTACGTTTCGTTTGTTTAGGTTATTTCAGGTAAGGTTTGGATGTCTTTGACATTTGTGCTATGCACTGCATTGCGGCGGATTCCAATGCGCACTCCTGTTCACTAATCTTTTTTGTTCGGATCTGGGGAGGCCAGCAGAAGTGCCCTCAGCACGTTACTTTGAGTTAGGCTACGTTTGGATAGGTTATGTTAGTTCGGGTTA
>NW_016957610.1:0-512 GCF_001483705.2 Eufriesea mexicana
TTCTTATCTCATTATTTAGGTGGGGAAGGTAGCTCACCACGATATCAGTCGAAAATGTCCATGGAATCGAGTTTTCCAGCCATATTCTGTAGCATTGCAATGGATATAGCGCGCCAATAGAATATTTCATCCATATTTATGCAAGAAAGTTAGCACACCACGATATTAGTCGAAAATGTCAATAAAATTGAATTCTCCAGCCAGATTCCATAGCATCGCAATGACTATAGCGTGCCAGTAGAAACTTTCCTTTTTATATATGCAATAAATATAGGTCACCAGGATATTAGTCGAAATTGTTAGTAAAATTGAATTCTCCAGACAGATTCTATAGCTTTGCAATGGCTATAGCACGACAATAGAATAATTCCTCCTTATTTATGCGCACAATCTCGCCTACCACGATATTAGTCGAATACGTCTATAAAAAATAAAATTGAATTTTCCTTCCAGACTCTATACGTTTGCTATGGCTATAGCACGCCAATAAAATAATTCGTCCATATTTATAC
>NW_016957611.1:0-246 GCF_001483705.2 Eufriesea mexicana
TAAAGTTGCACAGAAAAGATTGGGAAACAATGAAAAAGTTTCTAGTAACTTATCCTAGTAACTCAGCTAATAATGGTTACATAACCTAACCTAAATCTTAACTTAACTGTTTTTACGTTCATTCGATATTATAAGTTATTATGCCGAGATAAAAAGATAGTTTAGAATATATCAATAAATTTTCTGTGATAATACAAGATAGAAGATTGATGATAATACAAGAAAGACAAAGGAAAACCAAACGAA
>NW_016957612.1:0-1314 GCF_001483705.2 Eufriesea mexicana
TCCGTCCATCCATACATCCATCCACACTTCCTTCCATCCACCCGTCCATTCATCCACTCAAACGTCCATACGTCCATAAATATTAGCATCCTTACTGCCATCCATCGATACCACCATCCATCTATATATCCTTACATACATACATCCATATATCCATACATCGGTGCATCCGTCAATCCATACCTCAATCCACTCACACGTCCGTCCATCCAAACATCCAGCCGTCCATTCATCCACGCACCCATTCATCTGTCAGCCCAGACATCCATCCATCCATATATCCATCCATAAATATATCCATCCAAACATCCACTCATCCATCCATACATCCATCCACTCAATCATACATCCATAAATGCATCCTCCCATACATACGTCCATCCATACCCATCCATCCATACATCCATACATATATCTATACATGCATTCATACGTTCATCCATACATACATACAACCCTACATACATACATACATCCACACATCCATATATCCATAAATCCATCAATCCGTACTTCCATCCATCGATACATCCATCCATTCATACATCCATACATACATCAATACGTACATCCATTCATCCATAGATCCACACATACATACATCCATACATCCACACATCCGTACATCCATACACTCGTACATCAATACATCCATACATCCACACATACATACATCCACAAATCCGTCCAACCATACATACATCCATGCGTACATCCATACATACATACATAAACCCATACACACATCCATACATACATCCACCCATACATCCACACATACATCCATACACACATCCATACATACATCCATAGATATATCCATACATACGAACGTACATACATCCGTACATCCATCCATACGTGCATTCATACATACGCCCTTCCATCCATCCATGCATCCGTTCTTCCACCCATCCTTTCACCCGCTCTTCAGTTCACCCACCCATCCATACATCCACCCGCACATACATACAGCCAAACATCCATCGTTACATACATCCATCCATTCACACATCCATACATCCATAAGTACGTCCATCCATTCAACCATCCATCCATACATACATCCATACGTACATCCATGAATCCATACATACACCCAAATACACGTCCATACATGCATCCATCCATACATGCACACATACATCCATACACATATCCATAAATACATCCATACACACATCCATACATGCATCCATGGATATATCCATACTTACATTCGTACATGCATCTATAGATACGCCCTTCCAACCATTCATGCACCCGTTCTTCGACCCAACCATTCACCCACCCTTCAGTTCATCCACCCATCCG
>NW_016957613.1:0-854 GCF_001483705.2 Eufriesea mexicana
ATGGCAGGTACAGCCATCTACTTGCCAGAGAATATGTATATTCAAAATCTATAATGTGTTAAATCGTGGCGAATAGGTTTTCTAACGCGTTCATCCAATGGCGAGTACAGCTATCTACTTGTCCGGGAATAGGTCTATTCAAAATCTATAACCTATTATAGCATTGTGAATAGATGGCATAACGCCTTCAATCCAATGGCAAGTACAGCCATCTACTTGCCAGAGAATTGGTCTATTCAAAATCTATAACCTGACTTGGTGAATAGATCGCCTTACGCCTACAATCCAATGGCAAGTACAGCCATCTACTTGCCAGAGAATGGGACTATTCGAAATCTGTAACCTGTTATAGCTTTGTGAATAGATCGCCTAACGCATTGAATCCAATGTCAAGTACGTCCATCTACATGCCAGAGAATAGGTCTATTCAAAGTCTATAATCTGTTATAGCTAGGCGTATAGATCTACTGACGCCTTCTATCCAATGGCAATAACAGTCATCTACTTGCCAGAGAATAGGTCTATTCAAAATCTATAATCCGTTATAGCTTGGTGAGTAGATCGCCTATCGCCTTCAATTCAATGGCAAGTACAGTCATCTACTTGCCAGAGAAGAGGTCTATTCAAAATCTCTCATCCATTATAGCTTGGTGAATAGATCGCCTATCGCCTTCAATTCAATGGCATGTACAGACATCTACTTGCCAGAGAATAGGCCTATTCAAAATCTATAATCCTTTATAGCTTGGTGAATAGGTCGCATAGCGCGTTCAATCCAATGGCAAGTACATCCACATAGTTGCCAGAGAATAGGTCTATTCAGAACCTATAACCTGTTATAGCTTGGTGAACAG
>NW_016957614.1:0-829 GCF_001483705.2 Eufriesea mexicana
ATTTTTCCTCCTTACGTATGCAAGGAAGTTTGCTCACCGCGGTATTAGTCGAAAATGTCAATATCATTGAGCTTTCCAGCCTGATTCTATAGCATTGCAAAGGCTATAGCATGCCAAAAAAATATTTCCTCTTTATTTATGCAAGAAAGGTTGCTCACCACGATATTTGTCGTAAATGTCAGGAAAATTGAATTTTCCAGCCAGATTCCAGAGCATTGCAACGGCTATAGCACGCCAATAGATTCTTTCCACCTTATTTAAGCAAGAAAGTTAGCTCTCCACAATATTATTCAAAAATGTCAATAAAATTGAAACAGCCAGGCACATTCTATATCATTGCTATGGCTATAGCACGGCAAAAGGATACTTCCTCCTTATTTGTGCAAGAAAGTTAGCTCGATAGGACACCAGTCGAAAATGTCAATAAAATTGAACTCTCCAGACTGATTCTCTAGCATTGAAGTGGCTATAGCACGCCAATTGCATAATTCCTTGTTATTTTTGGAAGAAAGTTATCTCACCACAATATGAGGAAAATATGTCAATAAAATTGAACTTTCCAGCCAGATACTGCAGCATTGCAATGGCCATAGAACTCCGAAAGTAACTTTCCTCTTTACGTATGCAAGGAAGAAAGGAAGTTAGCTCACCACGATATTGGTCGAAAATGTCAATAAAATTGAATTTTCCAGGATGATTTTATCGCAATGCTATGCCTATAGCACGCCAACAGAGTCCTTCCTCCTTATTTATGCTAAAAAGATACCTCAAAACGATATTAGTCGAAAATGTCAATGAAATTGGATTTTCCAGCCGGATTCTGCAGCAT
>NW_016957615.1:0-342 GCF_001483705.2 Eufriesea mexicana
GATGAGTGCATGGATGGATTGATTTGCGGATGTATGGATGTGTGGAAGTATGGATGTATGGATAGATGGATGTATGGAAGGATGGATGTATGGATGGATGGATGTATGGATGGATGGATGTATGAAAGGATGCATGTATGGATGGATGGATGAATTAATGTATGAACGTTTGTACGTAAGGATGTATGAATGTATGGCCGTATTTTCGTTATGGATGTACGGAAGTATGTATGCATGGATGTATGTATGTAAGAGTATATGGATGTACGGCGGCATGGATGTGTGGTTGTGTGGGTCGACGAATGGATGGGTGAATGGACGGAAGAATGGATGTATGTATGG
>NW_016957616.1:0-733 GCF_001483705.2 Eufriesea mexicana
GAATTAAAGCACTGTAGGGAGCAGATATCCTCCAAATAGCAGAAAGTTGCACTAAAGTAAAAGACATCCACTCTTCTCCTAACCAATCGTAACATAACCAAACGTAACCTAACACAGAGTAACGTACAGCGATCTCTATAGCTGGCCTCCTCAGAGCCAAGCAGAACACGTTAGTAGATATTAGGACATAGAAACGCATAGAATCGCAGTGCGTATCGAGTTACAAAAACCTAACCTGAACCAACAGGACAAGAACAAACAGCCTGACATAACCTATCATGCCGAGACCACTATTGTTGCCGTCCCCACAGCCAAGCAGGGCATTCTAGAGCACAGTAGGGTGCTCAAATCCACCGAACCACAGTGTACAACACAAAAGTTGAAGCTGCCCTGAACAAACTTAGCCTAAGCCAACCTATCTGTACGTAACCAGACACAATATAAGGCGCCGAGGCCACCATTGTTGGCTTCCCCAGAGCCAAGCTGAATATGTTAGAGCACGGTAGGGCGCAGAAATTCTACTAATGTCAGACTATATCGCTGATGTCAAAGCTGCCGTCTCCCAACCTAACCAATCGTAACATAACCAAACATCACCTAGCTCAACCTAACGTTCCGCGACCAATATTGCTGGCATCCCCAGAGCCAAGCAGAACACATTAGCGGAGAATAGGTCGCAGAAATCCATAGAATCGCAGCGTATATCTGAAAAGTCAAAGAGAGCCAAACATAG
>NW_016957617.1:0-609 GCF_001483705.2 Eufriesea mexicana
CATAACCTAACCTAGCCTAGCCAGGCTTAACAGAACCAAACCTAATGTGACGAGAACACCGTTTCTGGCCTTCCCAGAATCGAGTAGGGTATAGTAGGGCAACGAAAAGCGTAGAAGTCCTCCGAATAGCAGTGAATAACGCAAAAGTCAAAGCTGTCCTATGCTAACTTGACCAAGCGTAACGCAACCAATCGACGCCTAACTCATTCCAACGTGCCGAGGCCACTATTACTGCCCTCTCCAGAGACAAGCAGAACATCCTACAGGAGGGTAGAGCGCAGAAATCCAAAAAATAGCAGAGCACAGCACAATAGTCGAAGCCAACCTATCCTAACATAACCAAACATAACTTAGCCGAACGTAAACCGAACGTAGACTAGTTCCACGCAGCGGGAATGGATTCCTCCGGATCTAAACATGACATACTAGAGGAAAGTAAAAAGCACTAATGCACCGCATTGCAGTGCACAGCAAAAGGGGCAAAGGCATCCTAAGCTAACCCATGCTAACGTGACTTAGCCTATCATGGACAAACTCAACATATCGTGTCGCGACCATCATTGCTGGCCACCACAGGTCCCGGTAGATTAGCGTAGAGTACAGTGGAGG
>NW_016957618.1:0-987 GCF_001483705.2 Eufriesea mexicana
GTACATATCAGTAGCGGTAACTGATGCATACATAGATCATTATAGTACTATTGCGGAGCTTTAGTCATCAGTGAAGGAATTAATCCTACGGCTGCAGTACAGCGACGGTGGCTGTACCCAGTAGTGTTATGTCAATTGTTAATTTCTCGTGCTCTAACGGATCTGCCTTTTGCTATTATAGAATTGCTACAGAATCTAAGCCATCATTGCACAGGCCAATCCAACTGCTACAGTGCCCAATGATGGATGTACTAAGTACCAAACAGTCATTTGTAAATTTCTCTGCCCATAGCAGTTCTATGTATTTATTACTCTAGAGCTTTTGCTAGAACTAAATTATCAGTGGACAAATATATTCAACGTCTAAGGTACTGCGATGATGGCTTCACTCAGCTGTCCTTCGTCAATTGTTAACACCTCGAGCTATAACGTATGTGTCCGTTTTCAATATGGGATTCATATAGAATTTAAACCATCATTGAACGGGTTGATGCAACGGCTACTGTGCCCTATTGGCGGATGTACCAACTACCGTACTTGTAATTGTTAAAACCTCTACACATAATTGATCTATAGATGGATTATTCTAGAACCGCTGTGGTAAACTGATTAATTATGTGTAGTATTTGTATTTGTTATGTGTAGTAATGCTACATTCTGTGTACCATTAATCCTACGGCTATAGTACTCTAATGGTGGCTGTACTCGGTACTGTTGTGTCAATTGTTAATACCTCAGGCTTTAACGGGACCGTCTATTGTCATTTTATTATTGCTATAGAATGCACACCATGATTGGAGAGGACAATTCAACGCCTACAGTGCTCTGTTGACGGATGTACCAAGTGCCGTACCGTCTATTGCAAACACCCGTAGCCACAAGCGTAATATGCATTGATTATTCAAGAATTGTTGTTAAACTTAAATTAACAATAACAAATTATTAGAACGGTTAAAGTACTGCGATGATGGCTGTACTCAGTTCTGT
>NW_016957619.1:0-350 GCF_001483705.2 Eufriesea mexicana
TAGGTAAGGTTAGCTCTGACTTACGTGGTTTACCCTGTCATTCCGTAGACTTCTACGCTCTACTGTGCTCTACTGCCTTCTGCTTTGCTCTGGGGAGGACAGCAATACCTATCTCGGCACGATAGGGTTTGTAAGGCTACGCTTGGCATTGCTGCGGTTGGTAAGGTAAGGAAATGATAGCAAAGTCTTTTTTGCTATACACCGCTATTCGGTCGATTTCTGCGGTCTATATTGCTGTGCCACACTCTGCTCGTCTATGACGTGGCCAGTAATTGTGGTCGCGGCATATTAGGTACAGATATGGTACGTTCTGTTATGTTACGTTTGCTTAGGTTATGTCTGGATTACTT
>NW_016957620.1:0-665 GCF_001483705.2 Eufriesea mexicana
AACATAACCCAAGCGAACATAACCTAACCTATCGTAGCCAAGCTAAACGTAATGTGCCGCGAAAACTATTGCTGACAAACCGATAGTCGTGCAGATCATCGCAGATCAATGTAGAGTGCAGAAACATGTGGAGCGCAGAAATCCACTGAAGAGCATTGTATGGCACAAGAGTCAAAGCTACCCTTTCCTAACCTAGCCAAACGTAACCTAACTAAACCCAGTGCATCTCAACCTAACATGCCGGGACCACCATTGCTGGCCACCCCAGGCAGAAGCAGAGTATATTAGAGCGCAGTGGTGCGCCGAAATCCACTGTATAGTGGTGTCTGGCACAAAAGGCAAACCTATCCTGACATAACCTAACCTAACCAAACTTAACCTAACCTAACGTAACCGCACTTAACATTGCTCGACCAAACGTGCCACGACCGCTGCTGCTGGCCTCCCCAGAATCAAGCAGATGCTAGTGGAGCAATGCAGGGCTCAGACGCTGGCAGATTAGCAGTGTACAGCACAAAAGTCAAAGCCATCTCAACCAAACTTAACTAAACCTAAGGTAACCAAACGTAACCAAGCACAAGCAAACGTGCCTGGGACACTTCTGCTGGCCACCCAACATCGAAGCAGAACATATTAGGGCACAGTGGTGAGCAGAAGTCAACCGT
>NW_016957621.1:0-217 GCF_001483705.2 Eufriesea mexicana
GATATTAGTCGAAAATGTCAATAAAATTGCATTTTCCAGACAGATTCTATAGCATTGCAATGGTTGCAGCACGACAGTCGAATCTTTCCTCCTTATATATGCAAGAAAGATAGGTCACAACGATATTAGCCGAAAATGTCAATATAATTGAATTTTCCTGCCAGATTCTATAGCATTGCAATGGCTATAGCACGCCGGTAGGATCTTTCCTCCTTAT
>NW_016957621.1:236-499 GCF_001483705.2 Eufriesea mexicana
CACGACGATATTCGTCGAATATGTCAATAAAATTGAATTTTCCAGCCAGATTCCATAGCATTGCAGTGTCTATAGCGCGCCAATAGATTCTTTCCTCCATACTTATGCGAGAATGGTAGCTCACCACGATATAAGTCGAAAATGTCAATAAAATTGTATTTTCCAGACAGATTTTATAGCATTGCAATCGTAATAGCGCGCCCATAGAATCTTCCCTCCTTATTTATGCAAGAATGTTAGGTCACCACGATATTAGCAGGAAA
>NW_016957622.1:0-1153 GCF_001483705.2 Eufriesea mexicana
CAGAAGTCCAAAGAGTGGCAATGTATAGCAGAAAAGACAACGCAATCCAAACCTAGCCCAGAACAGCTAACCTAGCCATACGTAACCTAGCACAACCTAACGCACCGCAACCACTATATCTGGTACCCCAGGGTCAAGCAGAGCATACTATGGCACATTATAGCCCAAAAATCCGCCGAATAGCAGTGTCCTGTCCTAACCCGAGCAAACGCATCATAACCAAACGTAACATATTTCAACCTATCATGCCGAGACCACTATTTCTGGACACCGAATAGCCAAGCAGAATATGCTAAAGAACAGCAGAGCGTAGAAATCGACCGCATTGCAGTGAATAGCACAAAAGTCAAAGAACCCTGACCAAACCTTAACTAAGCTAACCTAGCCAAACGAAACGTAACCTAATTCTATGTGCAGCCAAACGAAACGTAACCTAATTCTATGTGCCGCGACCGCTATTGCTGGCGTCTCCAGGGACAAGAGCAGTACAATAGAGCAGAGTGGAGCACAGAGGTCCATAGAATATCAGTGTTGAGCACAAAAGCCGAAGCTATCCGAATCTAATCCAATTCAACCTAACCTAACCAAACGTCACCCAACTCAACCTAACGTGCCGCGACCTGTATTGCTGGCCTCCACAGAGTCAAGAAGAGCCAGTTAGAGGAGAGCAGAGCGCAGAAGTCCAAAGAATCGCAGTGCGTAGCAGAAACGTCAAAGATATCATTCCCTAACCAAACCCAACCTAACATGGCCAAACGTAACCTAACTTAACTTTCCGTGCAACCAGCACTATTCCTGACCTCTCCAAAGTTGAGAAGAGTATAGTAGAGCAAAGTAGAGCAACGAAATCCACCGAATAGCAGTATTCACCTCAATAGATATATCTGTCCTCTCCTAACCTAACCAAACGTAACGCAACCAAACGTAACCTAACTCAACCTAACTTGCCTAGACCACCGTTGCTGACTTCCACATAGCCAACCAGAATACACTAAAGCACAGTACAGCGCAGAAATCCACCGCAATGCAGAGTGAAGCGCAAAGATCAAACATATCGCAACCTAACCTAACCTAACCTTACCTAACATAGCCTAACATAATCTTACCTAACCCGACCCAACCTAACGCGATGCGGCCACCGTTTCTAGCCTTC
>NW_016957623.1:0-569 GCF_001483705.2 Eufriesea mexicana
TATAGCGCAAAAGCCAAAGAAACGCTTACCGATCCTTCCTAACCATACCTAACGAAACGTAACTTGACCAAACCTGACCTGCCGAGGCGGCTATTGCTGGTCTCACCGGATCCATGCTGAAAACATTAGAACATAGTAGAGCGCTGGAAAATAGTAGAGCGCTGGAATGTCGTAGGTATCCTGACCTAACCTGATCTAACCTAACCCAACGGAACGTAGCATGACTCAGCACAACGTGCCGCGACCACTGCTTCAGGCGTATCCAAAGCCAAGCCAACTATCCTAGAACACAATAGATCGCAGGTATCCGCCTAGTACCATTCGTATAGCACGAAAGTCAAAGACACCCTAAACAAGCATAGCCAAACCTGACATAACCAATCATAACATAACTCAACCTACCGTGCCTCGGCCACTATTGCTCGTTACCCCAGAGTGGAGCGGAGCATAGTAGAGCAATGCAGAGAGCAGAAATCCAGCGAACAACTGCGTATAGCAAAAAATCCAAGGAAACCCGTTTCGAACCTTCATTATCTAACCTAATAAAACGTAACGTAACTCGACCTAAC
>NW_016957624.1:0-479 GCF_001483705.2 Eufriesea mexicana
ATGGCTATAGCAAACGAATGAAATCTTTCGTACCTATTTGTGCAGAAAAGTATGCTCAACAAGGTATTAGTCGAAAATGGCAATAGAATTGAACTTTTCAGCCAGATTCCACTGCAATGCTATGGCTATAGCAAACCAATAGAACCTTACCTCGTTATTTACTCAGAAAAGATTGCTCACCACGATATTAGTCGAAAATGTCAATTGAACTGAACTTTTCAGGCAGATTCTATTGCAGTGCAATGGCTATAGCACTCAAAAGGCACCTTTCCTCCATACTTACGCAAGGAAGGTTTGGTCAGCGCAATATTAGATGAAAATGTCAATAAAATTGAACTTTTCAGTTATATTCTATTGCAATGCTATGGCTATAGTAAACCAATAGAGCCTTTCGTCGTTGTTTTCGCAGAAAAGAATGCTCACCTCAATATTAGTCGAAAATGTCAATTGAACTGAACTTTTCAGGCAGATTCTATTGC
>NW_016957625.1:0-660 GCF_001483705.2 Eufriesea mexicana
CAGCGACCATAGCTTCTGTCCTCCCCGTTGCAATGCAAAACATAATAGGCGAGAGCAGATCGCCGAAATCATTAGAATGGTTGGGTATAGTACAAAAGACGCAGGAAACCTAACCAAACCCAACGCGACATAGACAAACCAAATGTAACATACCTCCACCTATCTTGCCGAGAACACTATTGCTTGCCTGCCAAGAGCCAAGCAGATCTTACCAGAGCCAGTAGAATGCAGAAATCCACCGGATAGCAGTGCATAGCAGAAAAGTCAAAGCTAACCCAACCAAGACTAACCAAGCGTAAGCAAGCCTAACATAACCAAACGTAAAATAGCAGAATCTAAGTTGCCTCGGAGGCGTCCTCAGAGAAAAGCAGATTTCGTTAGAGCACATTAGAGCGCAGGAATCCATATAATGGCAGTGTGTAGCACACAAGTTAAAGCGACCCAAACCAAACCCAATCACGCATAACATAACCAAACTTGAGATAACTCAATGTAACGTGCCTGGACCACGACAGGTGGCATGCCTAGATCCAAGCAGAACTTATTAGCCGATGGTAAGGCGCAGATGTACGCCCTCCAAGAGTGCATAGCACAAATTCGAGGCAATGCCAACCAAACATAGCCTAACCTAACCTAGCAAACGTAACCTGACAATAAATA
>NW_016957626.1:0-716 GCF_001483705.2 Eufriesea mexicana
CACGTTTGGGTAGGTCAGGATAGGCTGCTTTGACTTTTGTGGATTACACAGCTTTTCGGTGGATTTCTGTGATCTACTGTGCTCCACTACTTTCTGCTTTGCTCCAGGGGTGCCAGCAGGAGTGGCCGCAGGACGTTGTGTGGAGTTATGCTACGTTTGGTTAGGTTAAGTTAGTACAGGCTTGGTTGGGATATTGACGGCTTTTGTGCCATACATTACAATGCGGTGGATATCCGCGCTCTACTGTGCTGCATTATATTCTGCTTGGCAAATGCCAGCAGTAGTGGTCTCGTCACGTTGGGTCGAGTTAGGCTGCTTTTGGTTATGCTACGTTTGGCTATGTTAGCATGGGATACTTAGTCTTTTGTGCTGTACACCGCTATTCGGTCTGTATCTGCGCTCTCATGTGCTATAATATGCTCTGCCAGGCTCTGGGGTGGCCAGTAATAGTGGTCTCGGCACGTCAGGTTGAGTAAAGTTGCGTTTCGTTAGGTTAGGTTCGGAAGGCTCGGTTAGGGTTTCCTTGACTTTTGTGCTGTAAACTGCTATTCGGTGGATTTCTGCGGCTGACATTTCTCTACTACCTCTACTACACTCTGCTCAACTCTGGAGAGGCGAGCAATGGTGGTCGTGGCACGTCCCGCCGTGTTACTTTACGTTTGGTTAGGTTATGTTTGGCTACGTTTTGTTATCGTAGCTATGACCTACGTACTGTA
>NW_016957627.1:0-292 GCF_001483705.2 Eufriesea mexicana
CATTGCGATGCCTATAGCATACCAACAGAATCTTTCCTCCGTATTTATGCAAGAAAGTTAGCTTACCACGATTTTAGTAGAAAATGTAAATAAAATTGAATTTTCCGGCCAGATTCTAGAGCATTGCAATGGCTATAGTACGCCAAAGGGATCTTTCCTGCATACTTATGCAAAGAAGCTAGCTCACCACGATATTAGCCGAAAATGTCCATAAAATTGAATTTTCCATCCAGATTCTGTAGCACTGCACCAGCTATAGCTCGCCAATAGAATCTTTCCTCCATATTTATGC
>NW_016957628.1:0-1197 GCF_001483705.2 Eufriesea mexicana
AACCAGGTGCTAGTACAGCAACGAAGAGAGCAGGTATTAACCGAAGAGCAGTGTATATCACAAAAGTCAAAGCCATCCTCGCCAAGCTTAACCCAACTTAAGATAATCAAGCGTAACGCTTCCCAACCAAACGTGCAACGACCGCTATTTCTGGCATCCACAGATTCAAGCAGATGCTGGTATAGCTGTGCAGATCACCGACATCTAACGAATAGCTGTGTACAGCACAAAAGTCAAAGCTACCCTATCTAAAACAACCAAAGGTAACGTAACCAAACGCAACATAACTTAACTTAACGTCACGAGACCACTATTACTGGCCTCCACAGAGCCAACCAGGACATACTAGAGCGCAGTGGAGCGCAGAAAGCTAAAAAATATCTGTGTATATCACAAAAGTCAAAGCTACCCTAACCAAGTCCAACCAAACCTTACCTAACCAAACGTAACCAGTCTCAACCTAACGTGCAGCGTCCACAATTTCTGGAATTCCAGGAGCAAAGCAGGGAACATTAGATCACAGTAGAGCGCAGAAATCCACGGAATAGCCGTGTATAGCACAGAAGTCAAAGTTATCCCATCCTATCCTAATAAGGAATCACATAACCAAATGCAGCATAACCCAGATTAGCGTGCCGAGGCCAAGACTGCTGGCTTACCCAGAGCCAAGCATAACATACCAGAGCACAGAAGAGCATAGGAGTCCGTATTATATCCGTGTAGAGCACAAATGTCAAGGCTATCCTAACCAAACGTAACCTACCTAAACGTAAGCTATCCCAGCCTAACACCCCGCGATTTGTTTTGCTGGCCTCCGCAGAGCCGAGCAGAGCATAATAGAGGAGATTAGAGCGCAGAAATCTATGGAATCGAAGTGTGTAGCGGGAAAAGTCGATGCCACGTAAGACCAACATGAGCAAACTTAACCCAACCAAACGTATATTTTCTCAACATATCGCAAGGAGACCACTGTTACTGGCTTCCCCGGAGCCAAGCAGAACATACTAGAGCACAGTAGACCGCAGAAATTCAACGCATAGATGTGTACAGCACAAAAGACAAAACTATCATTCCTAACACAGACTGACATAGCCCAACCAAACGTAGCCTAACTATAACTATCGTGCAGAGACCACTATTACTGGCCACCCCACGGTCGAGCAGAGTACAGTAGAGTAATCTATAGCGTTGATATCC
>NW_016957629.1:0-240 GCF_001483705.2 Eufriesea mexicana
AGTACAGCCATCTACTTGCCAGAGAATAGGGCTATGCAAGATCTATAATCTGATATAGCTTGGTGAATGCAACGCCTAACGCCTTCAATCCAATGGCAGGTACATTCATCTACTTGCCAGTGAATAGGTCTATTCAAAATCTATAACCTGTTATAGAATGGTGAATAGATCGCCCAACGCCTTCAAACCAATGGCAAGTACAGCCATCTACTTGCCAGTGAATATGTCTATTCAAAATCT
>NW_016957629.1:433-975 GCF_001483705.2 Eufriesea mexicana
CTGTTATAGCTTGGTGAATAGGTCGCCCAACGCCTTGAATCCAATGGCAAGTACAGCCTTCTACTTGCCAGAAAATAGGTTTATTCAAAATCTATAACCATATATTGCTTGGTGAATAGATCGCCCAACGCCTTCAATCCAATGGCAAGCACAGCCATCTACTTGCCGGAGAATAAGTATATTCAAAGTCTACAAGCTGTCATAGCTTGGTGATTAGATCGCCTGACGCCTTCAATCCAATGGCAAGTACAGCCATCTGCTTGCCATAGAATATGTCTATTCAATATCTATAACCTGCCATAGCGTCGTGAAGAGATCGCCTATCGCCTTCAATCCAATGGCAATTACAGCCACCTACTTGCCAGAGAATAGGTCTATCCATAATCTATAACCTGTAATAGCTTGATGAATAGATCGCCTCACGCGTTCAATCCAATGGCAAGAACAGCCATCTACTTGCCAGAGAATAGGTCAATTCAAAGTCTATAACCTGTTATAGCTTGGTGATTAGATCGCCTGACGCCTTCAATCCAACGGCAAGT
>NW_016957630.1:0-523 GCF_001483705.2 Eufriesea mexicana
GTCTACCCATCGCGCCGCGGCCACTGTTTCTGGCCTCGCCAGAAGAAAGCAGAGTATAGTGGATCGATGCAGAGCGCAGAAATCAACCAAATAGCAGTGTAAAGATCAAAAGACGAAGGTACTCTGTTCTAACCTATCCCAGCGTTATAAAGTCAAGTATCGTAACTTGACCGAACGTGCCGAGAACACTATTGCTAGAATCCCCAGAGCCGAGCAGAATATACTAGAGCAGAGTAGAGCGCAGAAAGCCACTAAATAGTAGCGTGTAGCAGAAGATTCTAGTATGTCCTAACCAAACCTGACGTAACCTAACACAACCGAACGTAGACTGTATAAGCCTAACGAGCCGAGATCACTATTTCTGGCCACCACAGGGCCAAGCGGAACATACCGGAGCACAGCAGGGCGTAGAAATCCAAGGAATAGCAGTGCTTGACAACAAGGTCAGAGCTATGCAAACCTAACCCCAATCTAACGTAAGACAACCAATCGTAGCCAAACTCAACCTAACGTGCCGAGACCG
>NW_016957631.1:0-242 GCF_001483705.2 Eufriesea mexicana
CTGAAGCTAACGACTGACTGACACTGACTGACTCGTTGGAAGTTTGTAGACAGAATGAACGCTGCTCCTGGAGCGCGCTGCTCTATTTAAGGTGGCTGGGTGTTGCGCACGGCACTCTTTTTCCCATGGTTAGTCACGTAGGTCCAGTCCCACGGTGGTGACCACAGTCCTAATCTCCTCTTTGTTGATGCTGGTGTTATCTTATCTTGGGTGAGCTCAGCGCGCTATCGCGTGAGACGGTG
>NW_016957632.1:0-578 GCF_001483705.2 Eufriesea mexicana
GTCACGACTCTTTAGGTTAAGAGAGGATAGCTAGGGCTTGAGTGATATAGTCTGCTACTAGGTATATTTCTGCGCCACGCTGTGCTCTAATATTTTCAGTTCCGCGCTGGCAAGGCCAGCAAGTGTGGCCAACCGCCGAAAAGCAGTCCGAACTACGAAAGTCAGAGCAATCCGAACTTAACCCAGACTAACATAGCCTAACCAAAAGTAGCCCAACTCAACCTATCGTGCCACGACTTCTATTTCATGCCTAGCCAGGGTTGTGCAGAGCGCGGTATAGGAACGAAGATCGCAGAAATCCTCTGAAAAGCATTGTTTAGCGCAAGAGTCAAAGTTATCCTGTCCTAACTTAAGCAAACGTAGCATAACCAAACGTAACCTAACACAACCTGACGTGCCTACACCACAATTGCCGCCCTCACCAGAGTCAAGCAGAATATACTAGAGCACAAAGTAGCGCAGAAATCAGCCGCACTGAAGTGAGAAGCATAAAAGTAGAAGATTTCCTAACGTAGCCTCACACAGCCTAACCAGTCCAGACGAAGCATAACTCAACATAGAGCGACGACACCACTATT
>NW_016957633.1:0-799 GCF_001483705.2 Eufriesea mexicana
ATAAGGTGCCGAGATTATTGTTGCTGACCACCCCAGAGCCAAGCAGAGCATATTAGAGCAATTGAGAGCGCGGAAATACAGCGAATGTCAATGTATAGCACAAAACTCAGAGATACACTACCCTAACCTGACCAAACGTAATATGACCATACGTAATCTATCGCAACTTAACGTGCCGAGACCGCTATTGCTGGCAAACCCAGATCGGAGCAGCACTTACTAGACCACAGTAGAGCCTAGAAATCCTCGGAACAACAGTGTACACCACGTAAGCAGACGCTATCCAAACCTAAGCCAGAACAACGTAACCGAAAACTGAAGTAGCCTCACACAACCTACCATGCCGAGACCACTATTACTGGCATCCCATAGACGTGAATATTCTAGTAGAGCAATGTAGGGCGTAGAAATCCACCGAATATCAGTGTGTATCATAAAGGTCAAAGCTATCATATCCTATCATAACAAAGCGTAACATAACTAAACGTAATCTAACTCAACCGAACGTGACGAGACCACTATTACTGGACTTCCCATAGACGTGAACATTATAGTAGGGCAATGTAGGGCGTAGAAATCCACCGAATATCAGTGTGTATCATAAAGGTCAAAGCTATCCTGTCCTATCATAACAATGCGCAACATAACTAAACGTAATCTAACTCAAACTAACGTGCCGAGAACGCTATTGCTGCCATCCAAGAAGATAAGCAGAACTTACTCGAGCACGGATGAGCGCAGAAATCTACCGAATAGAGGTGTATAGCGTAAAAGTCAGAGCCCTCCTGACCAAACTTGG
>NW_016957634.1:0-260 GCF_001483705.2 Eufriesea mexicana
GAAAGGAAGATAGCCCACCACGATATAAGTCGAAAATGGCAATAAAATTGAATTCTCCAAACATATTCTATATCAATGAAATGGCAATAGCACGCCAATAGTATCTTTCCTCCTTATTTATGCATGAAAGTTAGCTCACCACGATATTAGCCGGAAATCTCAATAAAATTGAGTTTTTCAGCCACATTCTAAAGCTTTGCAATGGATATAGCACGCCAGTAGAATCTACCCTCCTGATTTATGCAATAAAGTTAGCTCAC
>NW_016957634.1:338-560 GCF_001483705.2 Eufriesea mexicana
GTGGCTACATCTCGCCAATTGTATCTTTCCCCCTTTTTTATGCAAGAAAGCTAGCTCACCACTATATTAGTCGAAAATGACAACAAAATTGAATTTTCCAGGAAGATTCTATAGTGTTGCGATAGCAATAGCACGCCAATAGAATCTTTCCTCTTTATTTATGCAAGAAACTTAGCTCACCACGATATTAGTCGAAAATGTCAGTAAAATTGAATTTTCCAG
>NW_016957634.1:611-826 GCF_001483705.2 Eufriesea mexicana
AAATGAATCCTTCCTCCTTATTTATGAAAGGAAGATACCTCACTATGATATTAGTCGAAAATGTCAATAACTTTTTATTTTCCAACCACATTCAGCATCACTGCAATGGCTATTGCACGCCAAAAGAATTATTCCTCCTTATTTAAGAAAGAAAGATAGCCCACCACGATATAAGTCGAAAATGGCAATAAAATTGAATTTTCCAAACACATTCT
>NW_016957635.1:0-1022 GCF_001483705.2 Eufriesea mexicana
TGTATGGATGTAGGGATGTATACGTGTATGGATGGATGGATGCGTGGATGGATGTATGTGTAGATGGCAGGATATATGAATGCATGGATGTATTGATATACAGATGTATGGATGCATGGATGCATGCTTGTGTGGATGTATGTATGGAAGTTTTTATGGACATATGTATTGATGTATGTATGGAAGTATGGATAGGTGGATGGGTGGATTGTTGTATGGATGCATGTATCGATGGATGTATGGATTGGTGGATATATGGATGGATGGATGTATTGATGTACAGATGTATGGATGCATGAATGTATGCTTGTATGGATGTATGTATGGACGTTTCTGTGGATTGTATGTGTGGATGTATGGATGGATGTATGGAAGGATGTGTGTATGGATGTGTGTATAGACGAATGGACCTGTGTATGTATGGATATATGTATTGATGTATGTATGGACGTATGGATGGGTGGATGGATGGACTCTTGTATGGATGTATGGATCGATGGATGTATGGATGGTCGGACATATGGATGTATGGATGTATGGATGCATGTATGTATGGATGTACGAATGTATGGACGATACGGATCTATGTGTGTATGGATGTATATATTTATGGATGTATGGATGGATGGATGTATGGATGTATGGATGTATGTGTGGATGGATGTATGGATGATACGGATGTGTGGATGTATGGATGTATATATGTATGGATGTATGGATGTATATATGTATGGATGTATGGATGTATGGATGTATGGATGTATGGATGTATGCATGGATGGATGTGTGGTTGTATGTATGGTTGGATGGATGTATGGATGGATGGATTTATGGATGTGTGGATGTATGGATTTATGGATGGATGGATGGATGTATGTATGGATGTATGTATGTATGGATGTGTGGATGTGTGGATGTATGGATTTATGGATGTGTGGATGTATGGATGTATGTATAATGGATGTATGGATGTATGGATGTATATATTTATGGATGGATGTATGTATGGATGTATGGATGTA
>NW_016957636.1:0-429 GCF_001483705.2 Eufriesea mexicana
GAATAGATCGCCTAACGCCTGCAATCCAATGGCAAGTACAGCCATCTGCTTGCCAGAGAATAGTGCTATTCAAGATACATAATCTGTTATAGCTTTGCGAATACATCGCCTTACGCCTTCAATCCAATGGCAAGTACAGCCATCTACTTTCCAGAGAATAGGTGAATTCAATATCCATTACCTGTTATAGAATACAGAATAGATCGCCAAACGCCTTCAAACAAATCGCAAGTACAGCCATCTACTTGCCTGACAATAGGTCCTTTCAAAATCTATAACCTGTTACAGCTTGGTGAATAGATCGCATTACGACTTCAATCCAATGGCAAATACTGCCATCTACTTGCCAGAAAATAGGGATATTCACGATCTATAATCTGTTATAGCTTGGTGAATACATCGCCTAACGCCTTCAATCTAATGGCAAGT
>NW_016957637.1:0-1428 GCF_001483705.2 Eufriesea mexicana
TAGGTTACGTGCGGTTATGTCACGATCGGATATGTAAGGACAGTGTAGCTTCAACTATTGTGCTTTAGAATGCTATTCGGAGTATTTCCGCTATCTCCTGTACTCTAGTATATTCTGCTTGGCTTTGGGGACGTCAGCAGTATTGGTCTCGGCATGTAAGTCTGAGTTATGTTCCGTTTGGTTAGGTTAAGGCATCATAGCTTAGACTTTTGCGCTGTACACTGCTATTCGGAGGCTCTCTGCGCTCTTCATTCCTCTACTATACCCTATTCGACTCCCGGGAGGCCAGCCATAGTGGTCGCGGCACTTTGGGTTGGGTAGTTTACGCATGGTTAGTCCAGGTTCGGTTAAGTATTGTAGAGATAGCTTTGAGTTTTGAGCTGTGCATCACTATTCGGAGGTTTTCTGGGCTCTGCTCTGCTCCAATTTGCTCTGTCTATCTCCGGGGATGAAAGCAATAGTGATCGCGGCACGTCATTTCGGTTCATGTTTCGTTCGGTCATGTTAAAATTTGCTTGGTTATGATAGGGGGGCTTCATCTTTTGTCCTTATACACTACTCGGCGGATTCCTGTGCTTCACTGTGCTCCAATATGTACTGCTTTGCTATGGGGCGGGCAGGAACAATGGCGTAGGCTCGTTAGTTTGAATTAGGCTCGTTTGGTTGTGTCACATTTGGTTAGGTTAGGATAGCATAGCTATGTCTTTTGTGCTATACACTGCTATTCGTTGGATTTCTGCAATCTTCATTGATCTACCATACTCCGCTGGACTCTGCGGAGACAAGCAAAGCGGCCGTGGCACGATAGGTTGAGTTACGTTACGTTTGGTATGGTTAGGAAAGGGTAGCTCTTACTTTTGTGCCGTTCGCTGCTATTTGCAGGATTTCTGCGCTCTACTGTGCTCTAATATGCTCTGCTTGTCGTTGAGGAGGACAGCAATAGTGGTCTCGGCACGTTAGGTTGCGTTAATCTACGTTTGTGTAGGTTAGGTTATGTCAAGTTAAGTTAGAGTATCTTCGACTTTTGTGCTTTACACTTCATTGCGGCGAATTTATGCGCACTACTGTTTTCTAGTATACTCTGCTTTACTCTGTGGAGGTCAGCATTAGTGTTCTAGGCATGTTACGTTTAGCTAGGTTACGCTACATTGTGCAATGTTTGTTCAGGTTAGGCTAAGATAGCCTTGACCTTTGTGCTGTATACTGCTATGCTGTGGAATTCTGCGCTCTACTGAGTTCTAATATTCCCTGCTTGGGCCCGCGGATGCCAGCAATAGTAGTCTCGTCGCGTTAGGTTCGGCTAGGTCACATTTACGTAAGCTAGGATGGGCTAAGCACGGTAAGGTTATCTTAGCCTTTCGCGCAGTACACTGCTTTTCGGAGTACGTCTGCGCTGTGCTGTGCTCTACTGTATCATACTTAGCCCTG
>NW_016957638.1:0-575 GCF_001483705.2 Eufriesea mexicana
AAGCTACTACTATTGCTAGCCTCCACAGGGACGAGCATAGTAAAGTAGAGCAAAGTGAAGCGCTGATAACCACCGTATGACAGCTTATGCCAAGAATGACAAAGCTATCCTTACTTAACACAAATGAGCGTAACATAATCAAACGTAGCCTACCATAACTTAACGTGCCGCGACCACATTTGCTGGCCTCCACAAGACTAATCAGTGTACAGTAGAGCACACCAGAGCGCAAACATCCACCAAAAGACGTAGATACTCCAGCCAAAGGCATCCTAACCTAAAAAACATAACCTAACTCTACCTAACGTGCCGAGACCACAATTGCTGGTCACCACAGTGCGAAGCGGAGATATTAGAGCACAGTGGTGCACAGAAATCCACAGCATTGCAATGAATAGCACAAAAGTCGAATATATCCTAACCTAACCTGACATACCCTAACCTAGCCGAACGAAGCGTAGCGGAACCTAACTTGCCGAGACCACCACTGCTGGCATCCACACGTCCACGTGGGTAATATTAGAGCACAGTAAGGCGCAGAAATCAGCCGAATAGCAGTTCATAGCACAAAAGTC
>NW_016957639.1:0-746 GCF_001483705.2 Eufriesea mexicana
TAAATTTCTGCGCTCCTCGTTGCTCTAATATGTACTACTTGGCTCTGTGGAGGCCAGCAACAGCGGTCTCGGCACGTATGTTAGAGATAGGTGACGCTTGGTAATGTTAGGTTACGTTAGGTTCGGTTCGGATAGCTTTGACCTTCATCCTGTACACCCGTATCCGGTGTATTCCTGCGCCCTACTTTGCTCTACTATAAAATGGCGAGTCCAGCAATAGTGGTCGCGGCACGTTATTTTGAGTTAGTCTACGTATGGCTAGGTAACGCCAGTTTGGGTTAGGTTTGGAGAGCTGTGACTCTTCTACTGTACAATTCGATTCTATGGATTTATGTGCGCAACTCTCCTCTACTACGTTCTGCTCGAATCTGCGGAGGCAAGCAACAGTGCTTGCGGCCCTTTATGTAAAGCTAGGGTACGCTTGGTTATGACGCGATTTGTTAGTCCATCATTGGAAGGATTACACATTTGTGCTATACACAGCAATGCGGTGAGTTTCTGCGCTCGACCCTTCTTTAGTATCATACGCTTGGCCTTGCGGAGACCAGGAATGGTGTCCTCGGCACATTACGTTCAATTTGGTTACGTTCGTTTATGCTTCGCTTGATATCTAAGGATAGGTTAGCTCTGAATTATGTACTATACACTGCGATTCTATGAATTTCTGCACTTTACTCCCCTCCAATATATTGTCCTTGCCTCTGGGGAGTGCAGCAATGCAGGTCGCGTCACGTTATGTTGAGTTA
>NW_016957640.1:0-270 GCF_001483705.2 Eufriesea mexicana
GAATGCTACAGAATCTGCCTCGAAAATTCAATTTTAATAACAATTTCGACTAATATCGTTGTGTGATAATTTTCTTGTATAAATAAGGAGGAAAGATACTATTGCCGTGAAATAGCAATTACAATGCTATAGAATCTGCATCGAAAATTCAACTTTTTTGACATGTTCTACTAATATCGTGGTGAGGTAACTTTCTTCCATAAATACGGAGGAAAGATTCTTTCGGCGTGCTATAGCCATTACAATTCTATAGTATCTGGATGGAAAATT
>NW_016957641.1:0-1082 GCF_001483705.2 Eufriesea mexicana
CGCTATGCATTACGGTTATATGGATTTCTGCGCACTACTCTTCACTAATAAGTTCTACTTGGCGCTGGGGAGATCAGAAAAAGTGGCCTCGGCATTATGAAACAGTTAGGTTACGTTCGGTTACGTCCCGTTTGGTCAGGGTAGGATAGGACAGCTTTGACTTTTGCTATGCACACCGCTATACGGTTGATTTCCGAGCACTTCTGGGCACCAATGTCTTCTGCCTCGTCCTGTGCTGGCCAGCAATATTGGTGACGGCACGTTCGGTCAAGTTAGTTTACGCTTGGTTCGGTTAGGGTAGGTTAAGTTTGGTTACGTTGGCTGTGGCATTTGTGCTATACACAGCTTTTCTATGGATTTCTGCCCTCTATTCTGAACTAATATGTTCTGCTTGTCTCTGGGGAGAGCAGCAATTGTTGTCTAGGGACGTTAGTTTGAGTTAATCGTTTCGCTAGGTTCGGTTAGGTCAGGATAGGATAGGATATCTGCGACTTCTGCGCCGTACACTGCTATTTGGTGGCTTTCTGCGCTCTGGAGTGCTCTATAATGTTCTACTTGGCACCGGGAGGAGCAGCGATAGCATTCACGGTTTGTTAGGTTGTGTTAGTGTACACTTGGTTAGGTTAGGTTTTTCTGGTTTTCGGGCGATTCACCGTCGAGTTGCTCGCTTAATGGCGAACAGGGTGGTGCGTGGCTACCATTGGAATTTTCCGACTGCCCGTGATGACCGCATAGCGAGCTCGGCTAGAGAAGCCGCGCAGCCGCCTGCACCGACCGATAGGGTCCGTGCTCCCCGTTCTGTGTGCACAGGCGCGAACCGATAGGGTCCGTGCTCCCCGTTCTGTGTGTACAGGCGCGCTGCGGCAGCCGGCATAACTTCCGCCTGCCTCAGATTCTAACCGGGCACGGGTGCTTCGGGGAGTACGTGTGCCGTATCGCGCAGGAACGTGAGACGCTGTGTCATCACAGCGGTGAATTTCGGGACACGGCGCAGCACACTGTATAGGATAGTCCGTCGCGGCATTGTGAGCGCCGGTTCCTGAGTCGCGTGGTTGGTCTTTACGTTCCCTCTCCATCGTCGT
>NW_016957642.1:0-588 GCF_001483705.2 Eufriesea mexicana
CAGCAATTGCGTTCGTGGAATATTACTTTAAGTTATATTACGTTACGTTAGGTGAGGTTGGGTAATGTTTGGCAAGTGCAGTGCTGACTTTCTTGCTGTACACTGTTATTCGGCGGATTTCTGTGCTCTACTGTTCTCTACTATATTCTGCTTGGCTCTGTGGATGACAGCAGTAGCGGTCGCAGGAGATTACATTGAGTTACGCTACGTTTGGTTAAGTTAGGTTACGTCAGGTTATGTTGTGATACCGTCGACTTTTGTGCCGTTCACAGCAGTGCGGTCTATTTCTGCGCACTAACGCGCTCTAGTACATTCTACTTGTCTCTGTGGAGGCCAGCAATTGTGGTCTGTTCATTTCAGGTATAGCTAGGCTGCGTTTGGGTATGTCACGTGTGGCGATGTTAGGATACGCTACTTTGACTTTCGTGCTATGCACACACAGCTTTTCGGCTGGTCTTTGTGATCAACTGCCCTCTACCACAATCTGCTTTGCTCTGCCGAGGCCAGGAGCAATAGTCTCGGCACGCTAGGTTGGGCTATGCTATGTTTGGTTATGTTACGTTTTCTAGTTTAGGATAGGATAGTTTA
>NW_016957643.1:0-1565 GCF_001483705.2 Eufriesea mexicana
AGAATCGACAGGGAATATTCAATTTTATTGACATTTTCGAATAATATTGCTGTGCGCTACCTTCCTTGCATAAATAAGAAGGAAATATGCTTTTGGCGTGCTATAACCGTTGCAATGATATGGAATGTTTCTGGCAGATTCAATTTTATTGACAGTTTCGACTAATATCGTGGTGTGCTATCTTTCTTGCGTAAAAAAGGATGAATGATTTTATTGGCTTGCTATAGCCTTCGCAATGCTATAGAATCTGGATGGAAAATTCAATTTTATTGACATTTTCGGCTAATATCCTGATGAGTTAACTTTCTCGCAAAAATAAGGAGGAAAGATTGTATTGGCGTGCTATAGGCTTTGCAATGCTATAGAATCTTGCTGGAAAGTTCAATACTATTGACAGTTTCTACTATTATCGTGGTGAGTTAACAATATTTCTTGCCTAAATAAGCTGGGTAGCTACTATTGGCGTGCTATATCCATTGCAATGTAATTGTATCTTCGTGGAAAATTCAATTTCATTGACAGTTTCGACTATTATCGTGGTGAGGTATCTTTCTTGCCTAAATAAGCAGGGTAGATTCTTTTGGCGTGCTATAGATATTGCAACGATTTAGATTGTGGCTGGACAATTCAATTTTATTGACATTTTCGTATAATATTGTGGTGAGCTAGCTTTCTTGAATAAGCAAGGAGGAAAGATTATATTGGCAAGCTATAACCATTGCAATGCTATAGAATCTGGCCGGAAAATTCAATTTTATTGACATTTTCGTATAATATTGTGGTGCGCTCTCTTTCTTGCATAAATATGGAGGAAAGATACTTTTGGCGTGCTATAGACATTGCAATGCTATAGAATCGACAGGGAATATTCAATTTTAATGACATTTTCGAATAATATTGCTGTGCGCTACGTTTCTTGCATAAATAAGTAGGAAATATGCTTTTGGCGTGCTATAACCGTTGCAATGATATGGAATGTTTCTGGCAGATTCAATTCTATTGACAGTTTCGACTAATATCGTGGTGTGCTATCTTTCATTCATAAAAAAGGATGAATGATTTTAACGGCTTGCTATAGCCTTCGCAATGCTATAGAATCTGGGTGGAAAATTCAATTTTATTGACATTTTCGGCTAATAACATGATGAGTTAACTTTCTCGCAAAAATAGGGAGGAAAGATTGTATTGGCTTGCTATAGGCTTTGCAATGCTATAGAATCTTGCTGGAAAGATCAATATTATTGACAGTTTCGACTATTATCGTGGTGAGCTATCTTTCTTGCCTAAATGAGCAGGGCAGATTCTATTGGCGTGCTATAGGCATTGCAATGCAAGAGAATCTTCGTGGAAAATACAATTTTATTGACATTTTCGGCTAATATCGTGGTGAGATAACATTCTCGCATATATAAGTAGGATAGATTCTATTGGCGTGCTATAGGCATTGCAATGCAAGAGAATCTTCGTGGAAAATACAATTTTATTGACATTTTTTACTAGTTCCGTGGAGAGCTAACTTTCTTGCATAAATAGGGATGAATGATTCTAGTGGCTTGCTTTAGCCT
>NW_016957644.1:0-979 GCF_001483705.2 Eufriesea mexicana
TGGCGTGCTGTAGTCATTGCAAAGTTATAGAATCTGGAAGGGAAATTCAATTTTATTGACATTCTCCACTAATATCGTCGTGAGCTAACTTTCTTGCACTAATATGGAGGAAAGATTCTATTGGTGTGCTATAGGCATTGCAAAGCTAGAGAATCTTCCTGGAAAATTCAAGTTTATTGACATTTTCGAATAATACCGTGGTGAGCTAACTTCCTTGCGTATGTATGGTGGAAAGATGCGTTTTGTGTGCTATAATATTCCCGTCGCAATGATATAGATTGTGGCTGGAAAATACAATTTTGTTGACATTTTCGACTTATATCGGGGTGAGTTAACTTTCTTGCATAAATAAGGAGGAAAGATTCTACTGGAGTGCTATAGGCAATGCAAAGCTATAGAAGCTTCCTGGTATATTCAAATTTGATGACATTTTCGTCTAATATGGTGGTGAGCTAACTTCCTTGCGTAACTAAGGAGGAAAGATTCTATTGGCGTGATATTGCCATAGCAACGCTATAGAATCTGTATGGCAAATTCAATTTTATTGACATTTTCGACGAATATTGTTGTGAGCTATCTTTCTTGCATAAAAAAGCAGAAAATATTCTGTTGGCGTGCTGTAGGCATTGCAGTGCCACAGAATGATGCTGGAAAATTCAATTTTATTGACATTCTCGGCTAATATCGTTGTGAGCTAACTTTATTGCATAAATAAGGAGGAAAGACTCAATTGACGTGCTATAGCCGTCGCAATGCTATAGAGTATGGCTGGAAAGTTCAATTTTGTTGACATTTTCAGCTAATACCGTGGTGTGTTAACTTGCTTGCATAAATAAGGAGGAAAGATGCTATTGGCGAGCTGTAGCCATTGCAATGCTTTAGAATGTAACAAAACTGGAAAGATCAATTTTATTGTGATTTTCGACTAATATCGTGGTGATCCAACTTTATTGCTTAAATAAGGAGGAAAGATTCAATT
>NW_016957645.1:0-201 GCF_001483705.2 Eufriesea mexicana
CCGTTATTCCCTGGCATGTCCTGGGCTGGCCAGACAAGGCATGGCCTGTCCTGTCCTGACCTGCCCTGAACTGAATTGGCCTGATCTGACCTGAACTGACCTGACGTGACCTGACCTGTCCTGACCTGACCTGACCTGCCCTGAGACGACATGTCTTCACCAGACCTGAATTCACCTGACCCGACCTGGTATGGCCTAACC
>NW_016957645.1:334-916 GCF_001483705.2 Eufriesea mexicana
CCTAACCTAACCTAACTTTGTAAAACCTACCCTAGCCAAACCTACCCAAGCTTTAGCATACGTAACATAACCAAACCCATCCTACACAAACATTTCCTCACCTTACATAAAGAAACCTAACCTGACATGACCTAACCTAACCTTGCTAACCTAGCTTAACCTAACCTAACTTAACCTAACCCAACCAATCCTAACCTAACCTAATCAAACCTAACCTAAGCTCACCTTTCCTAACCCAACCTATCGTAAGCTAACCTAACCTTACCTAACCTAACATAACCTAACCTGACATGACCAGACCTGTCCTGACCTGACCTGACTTGAACTGACCTTAACTGGCCTGACATGCCCTGGCCTGATGTGACCTGACCTATCCTGGCCTGACCTGACAGAACCTGACCATTCCTGACCTGACCTGACCTAACCTGACCCGACCTGGAATGTCCTGACCTGCCCAGGACAGACCTGTCCTGGCATGACGTGACCTAAGCTGACCTGGACTGGCCAGACATGGCCTGACCTGGCATGTCCTGACCTGACCTGGCCTGGCATGACATGACCTGACCTGTCCGGAACTGATCC
>NW_016957646.1:0-926 GCF_001483705.2 Eufriesea mexicana
AGAATGGAACTCTCGTCACGTTAGGTTAACCGCTGTTGCGTTTGGTCAGGTAAAGTTTGTTTAGGTTAGGATGATGTGGCTTTGACTTTTTTGCTATACACTGCTATACGGTAGATTCGTGCGCTCTTCGTTGCTCTACTATGCTTTGCTCGACAATGGGGGACCTGCAATAGCGGTCGTGTCGCCATACTTTTTGTTAGGCAATGTTTGGTCAAGTTAGGTTAGGCTACGTGTGGTTAGGGTGGCCTTCACTTTTGTGCTATACACTGCTGTTAGGTGGATATCTGCGTACCTACGGTGATCTAATATTTTCTGATTGGCACTGGGCAGGCCACCGATGGAGGTCTCGGCTCTTGACGGTTAGATATTCCTCGTCAGGTTAGTTTAGGTTAGGTTAGGTCAGTTTAGCTATGGTTATCTTCGACTTTTGTGCTATACACGGCTATTTAGTGGCTTTCTGCTCTCTACTGCTCTCTAGTATATTCTGCTTGGCTCTGGGGAGAACAGCAATTGTGCCCTCGGCACGTTAGGTTAAGTTAGCTTTCGTTTGGTTACGTTACGTTTGGCTAGTTTCGGATAGGGTAACTTAGACTTTCTCGGTATACGCTGCTATTCGGTGGATTTCTGCGCCCTTAACTGCACTACTATACTCTGCTCTGCTCTGGGGAGCCCACCATAGCGGACGCTGAACCGTAGGTTATGTCGCATTACTTCTGGATTTGTTAGGTTTGGCTAAGTTTGGATAGGATGGCATTGACATTTGTGTATTACACTGCTCATCGGTAGGTCTATGCGCTCTACTGTGCTACAGTATAATCTGCTTGGATATGGGGAGGCCGGCAGTAGTCCTCTCGGCACGTTAGGGTGGGTACGATTGCGTTCGGATATGTTAGATTATGTGAGGTTAGACTGGGATAGCTTTGACT
>NW_016957647.1:0-631 GCF_001483705.2 Eufriesea mexicana
CCTAACGTGCCGAGACCAATATTGCTGTCCTCGCAATCGCTAGGCAGAGTATGTTAGAGAAGAGTAGAGCGCAGAAGTGCATAGCATGGCCGGGTATAGCACAATAGTCTATGATTTCCGAACCGAACCCAAAGGAGCTTAACCTAGCCAAAGACATCCTATCTCAACCTATGGTGCCGCGACCACAATTGCTGGACTCCCGATAGTCGAGCAGACTGTAGCAGCGCGATGTAAAGCACGGAAATCCACAGGACAGCAGTTTGCAGCACAAAAGTCAAATCTGTCCGCTCTTAACCAAGCAAATCGTGACATAACCAAACGCAACGTACCTCAGACTAACCTGCCAAGAACACTACAGCTTGCATCCACATATCCGAGCAGAATATTCTAGAGCTCAGTAGATCGCAGGAATCCACAGAATAGCAGTGCATAGCACAAAAGTCAAAGCCATTCTAATCAAGTTTATCCCAACCTAACCAAGCCTAACGTAGCATAGCAGAACCTAACGTACCGAGGCCACAATTGATGGCCTACCCACAGACAAGCGGAGCATACTTGGGCACAGACAAGCGTAGAAGTCCACCGAATAGCAGTATATAGCACAAAAGTAAATGATATCCACTCCTAACCT
>NW_016957648.1:0-941 GCF_001483705.2 Eufriesea mexicana
TGCGCCGTACTGTGATCTAGTATATTCTGCACAGGTCTCGGGAGGCAAGAAAGAGGGTTCATGTCACGCAAGGTTGAGTTAAGCCGCGTTCGGTTATGTTAAGTGTGGTCATTTAGCATAGGATAGCTTCGACTATTGTTTCATGCGCTGCGATTTTATGCATTACTGCGCTCTACTCTCCTCCAATATGTTGTGCTTCGCTTTGTGGGTGCAAGGAATAGTGGTCTCTTCACGTTAGGATGAGTCAGGGTACGATTGGTTACGCTATGTTTGGTCTGGTTAGGAAGGATAAGTATGGTTTTTGCGTTATACGCATACCTACGGCTAATTTTTGCTCTCTACTGTGCTCTCATATGTTCTGCTTGTCTCTGGGTATTCCCGTAATTGTGTCCGTGGCACGTTTGGCCGAGTTATGTTAAGTTTGACTTGGTTAGGTTAGGTTAAGCTTGGTTAGGGTGGCTTCGAGTTTCGTGATGTACACTGCAATTCGCTGGCTTCCTGCGCCAACTTTCATACTTTCAGTTATGCTCCGATTTGCTAGGCTAGGAAACGATGGTCTCAACTTCTGAGATACACACTGCTATTCGGTGTAATTCTAACCATGTTCTAATCAGTACTGCTTTGCTCTCCGGAACTTAGTATTTCTGGTCCAGGCACGTCAGGCTATATTATGTTACATTGGCTATGCTATGCTTGGCTATGTTAGGCTAGAATAACTATGACTTTTGTGATATGTACCGCTATTCAGTGGATTTCTGGTCTGTACTCTAATCTAATATTCTCTGCTTTGCCCTGGGAAGGCCAGAAATAGTGTCCGCGGCGTATTGGGTTGTGTCGAGTTACGTTAGGTTGTGTTACGCTTTGTTAGTTTAGGGAAGGGATTGTTTGACTTTTGTGCTATACATTAGAATGCGGTGCATTTCTGTGGTCTTCGATACTCT
>NW_016957649.1:0-816 GCF_001483705.2 Eufriesea mexicana
AGCATAACGTGCCGAGACTACCATAGCTGGCCTCGACAGAGGCAAGCAGAATATACTAGAGAACAGTAGAGCGTGGAAGTCGACAGCATTGTAGAGTATAGCACAAAGGTCGAAGACATCCTGACCATACCGCTACCACCGTGACATACACAAACGTAACATAACTCAACCTAACGTGCCGCGACCGCTATTGCTGGCGTCACCAGAGACCAGCGGAATATGATGGAGCACAGTAGAGCACAGAAGTCCATAGAATATCTGTGTCGAGTGCAGAAGTCAGAGCTATCCTAACCTAACCCAACAAAATCTTACATAACCGAACGTAATCAAACTCAACCTAACGTGCCGCCACCAGTATTGCTGTCTTGCGCAGGGTCAAGCACGGAATATTAGAGAAGAGTAGAGCGCTTGAAACCATAGAATCGTAGTGTACAGCAGAAAAGTCGAAGTCGCCCAAACCTAACCTAAGCTAAGGTAACATATTCAAACCTATCCTCACACGAACTAATTCGCCGAGACGACTATTACTGGCTAGCCCAGAGCCGTGCAGAACCTACTAGAGCTCAGTAGAGCGCAGAAGCCCACAGCAATCTAGCGTTCAGCACAGAAGTCAAAGACATAATGACCTAAACCAGACGGACCTAACAAAATCAAACGTTACATTGGACAGCCTATCGCGCCCCGGTCGCTACTTCTGGCCTGCCCAAAACAAGCCGGGGTACACTTGATCACAGTAGTGCGCAGATATCCACTGCAATGCAGTGTAGAGCACAAAAGTCAATGATACCCTAAAGTAACCAGTTCTAACCTAACCCA
>NW_016957650.1:0-2153 GCF_001483705.2 Eufriesea mexicana
TTTTCCAGCCAGATTCCAGTGCATTGCAATGGCTATAGCACGCAGATAGAACCTTCCCTTCTTTTTTATGCAAGAAAGATAGCTCACCACGATATTAGTCAAAAATATCATTAAAATTGAATTTTCCAACCACATTCAATATCATTGCAATGGCTATAGCAGGCCAAAAGCCAATAGGATATTTCCTCCTTACTTATGCAACAAAGGTATCTCACCACAATATTAGTCGAAGATGTCAATAAAATTGAATTCTCCAGCCAGATTTTACGGCATTTCAGCGGCTATAGCGCGTCAATAGTATCTTTCCTCCTTATTTATGCCAGAAAGTTAGCTCACCACTATATTAGTAGAAAATGACAATAAAATTGAATTTTCCAGCAAGATTCTATAGCATTGCAATGCCTATGGCACGCAAATAGGACATTTCCGCTTTATATATGCAAGAAAGATAGCTCGACACGATATTAGTCGAGAGTGTCAATAAAAATGAATTTTCCACCAAGATTGTATAGCATTGCAATGCCTATAGCACGCCAACAGAATCTTTCCTTCTTATTTATGCGAGAAAGCTTGCTCACCACGATATAAGTCGAAAATGTCAGTAAAATTGAGTTTTCCAGCCAGATTCCAGAGCATTGCAATGGCCATACCACGCCAAAAGGATCGATCCTCCTTACTTATGCAAGAAAGTTTGCTCACCACGATATTAGTCGAAAATGTCAATAAAACTGTATTTTCCATCCAGATTCAATAGCATTGCAAAGACTATAGCACGCCAACAGAATCTTTCCTCCTTATTTAAGCAAGAAAGCTAGCTCACCACGATATTAGTCGAAAATGTCAATAAATATGAATTTTCCAAACACATTCAATATCATTGCAATAGCTATAGCACGCCAATAGAATATTTGTTCCATATTTATGCAGGAAAGTCAGCTCACCACCATATTATACGAAAATGTCAATAAAATTGAAATTTCCATCTAGATACTACAGAAATGCAATTGCTATAGCAAGCAATGTCATCTACCTTCCTTGCTTATGCAAAAAAGATAGATGACCATTATATTAGTCGAAGCTGTCAATAAAACTAAACTTTCCAGCCATATTCTATAGCATTGCAAAGACTATAGCGCGCCAATTGAATCTTTCATTCTTATTTATGGAAGAAAGTGAGATCACCACGATATTGGTCAAAAATGTCATTAAAATTGAATTTTCCAACCACACTCAATATCATTGCAATTGCTATAGCACGCCAAAAGGATCATTCCTCCTTACTTATGCGAGAAAGTTAACACACCACGTTATTAGTCGAAGATGTCAATAAAAATTTATTTTCCAGACAGGTTCCAGTGCATTGCAATGGCAATAGCACGCAAATAGGACATTTCCTCTTTATTTATGCAAGAAAGATAGCTCGACACGATATTAGTCGAAAGTGACAATGAAAATGATTTTTCCAGCCAGATTCTAGAGCATTGCAATGGCCATAGCACGCCAAAAGGATCATTTCTCCTTTCTTATGCAAGATAGATAGCACACGACGATATTAGTCGAAATTGTCAATAAAATTGTATTTTCCTGCCAGATTCTACAGCATTGCAACGGCTATTTCACGCCAAAGGGATCTTTCCTCCGTTCTTATGCAAGATAGATAGCACACCACGATATAAGTCGAAAATGTCTGTAAAATTGAAATTTCTGGCCAGATTCCAGAGCATTGCAATGGCCATAGCTCGCCAAAAGGATCATTCCTCCTTTCTTATGCAAGATAGATGGCACACCACGATATTAGTCGAAAATGTCAATAAAATTGTATTTTCCTGCCGGATTCTATAGCATTGCAATGGCTATAGCACGCCTAAGTGATCTTTCCACCTTACCTACGCAAGGAAGTTTTCTCGCCACGATATTAATCGTCAATGACAATAAATTTGAATTTTCCATCCAGATTCTGTAGAAATGCAATGGCTACAGCACGCCAAAAACGTCTACCCTCCTTATTTATGCAAAAAAAGATAGCTCATCACGATATTAGACGAAACTGTCAACAAAATTGAACTTTCCAGCAAGATTCAATAGCAATTCAAAGACTATAGCACGCCAACAGAATCTTTCCTACTTATTTATGCAAGAGAGTTATCTCACCA
>NW_016957651.1:0-250 GCF_001483705.2 Eufriesea mexicana
ACCCTCCTCACGCGGGAGGAGCTCGACAGAGTGCACCGGCCGCTGTCTGCGGTGGAACTGTCTCCCATCATATCCGAGGATTGCGCGAGGATAGAGACGATGCCAGACAAGAGCAAAAACCTGCACGGCCCATACTTTCGCGCCTTCCGTATGTGCGAGAGGGTGGTGGATTCGGCAGGCTGGGAGATGAGTCTCCAAGTAGCAGCCGGTCGTGCCCAAGAGACAATGGCGGAGAGGGTCCGCGTGCTGA
>NW_016957652.1:0-543 GCF_001483705.2 Eufriesea mexicana
GTGTACAGCAGAAAAGTCAAAGATACACAAACCTAACCCATTCCAACATATTCCAATCTGATACAGCCAAACTCAGCAGAACGCCCCGCAGCCATTATTGCTGGCTTCCGCAGGGAAAGCAGATTAGTGTAGAGTACAGTAGAGGGCAGAACCGAGTAACAGTGCATTGCACGAAAGTCGAATCAATCTAAGCCAGACTAACCCTGTCGTAGCCTAACCAAACGTAACCTAACGAAACGTGACGTACCTAAACCAATATTGCTGGCCTACCCAGAGCAATGAAGAACGTACTACAGCACAGTGAACTGCAGAAATCCACCCAATTGTTGTTATACCACGAAAGTCACATCCATCCATGCATAACCCAAACTGACATAACGTTACCAAACGTAACCTAAATATACCTAGCGGGCCGAGACCGCTATTACTGGCCAGTACAGGGCCGAGCAAAGAATAGTAGAGCAACGTCGAGCGTTGAAATCGGACCAATGGCACTGCACAGCACAAAAGTCAAAGTTATCCGGTCCTACCCTATCCAAGCGT
>NW_016957653.1:0-239 GCF_001483705.2 Eufriesea mexicana
AGAGTGCACTAGTGCACAGTAGTGCGGAGGAACCCACCGCATTGCAGTGAACAAAGCAAAATCCGAAGATATCATAACATAACCTGAGCTGACCTAACCAAATCAAACGTAGCGTGACACGACAGTGAGTGCCGCGACCACAGCTGCGAAACTCCCCAGAGCCAAGCAGAACACACTAGAGCACAGTAGATCATAGGAACACGACGAATAATAGTGTATAGCACGAAAGTCGAAGCAAC
>NW_016957654.1:0-1413 GCF_001483705.2 Eufriesea mexicana
ACCAACAGACTTTTGCTGCCGTTCCGTTTATCCGTTTACTGGTGACTTATATTCTACTCCACCTATAGAATGAAACAGAAGGTTCCGCTATACCTGGAGAAATAAACAATTGACAACACAGTACTTACTACAGTCATAATCACAGTACTGTATTTGTTGGATTATTTCTTGGTTGATGATTGAAATTCCACTGCAATTCTGGAATAATCAATGTGTTATCCGCTTAAGGCTAGTGATATTTGCGATTTACACAACGGTACTTATTACCTCTACCAGCAGTTCTCTGCAGCTGTTGGGTTGACCTGTTCAATGCAGATTTATATTTAGTAGCTACCCTAGATTGAAAAATTACAGATTCGTGATATCGTCAGGCATTGGTAATTGACACAGCAGGACTGAGTACAGCCTTCGTCACAGTAATGTAGGAGTTTTAATATTTTATCCACTGATGATATAAGTTCAACAGCAATTCTAGAATATTCAATGCATGAATTCAATGCATGCTACGGAAAAGGCTGAAGGTATTTACAACTGATATTACAGAACTTAGTGCATCCAGCATAGCACTGCAGCCGTTGGATTAATCTGTTCAACGGTGATATAAATAATGCTGCTGCCCTGGAATGACAATGGACATATCCATTATCAGTGCAAGCATTTACAATTGACAACACAGTACGTTTTTCAGCCATTATCAAATTATTGTGGCCTTGGATTAATATGATCCTTGGCGATAAACGTTACACGGGCAATCTGGAATGATCAATGTATAGCACGGTTGTCGCTAGAGATATATAAAACTGGTATTACGGTACTTAGTACATGCACCATGAGGCGTTGTAGCCGCTGGATTATAGTGTCCAGCGATGATATAGATCTTACAGCACTCCAAAGAGACTAATTACAGATTAATTGTATCTCCAGGCATTGGTAATTATCATAGCAGGACGTAGTACAGCCATCATCACTGTAACGTTGGCGTTGGAATAATTTGTTAACTGATTCTGCGCGTTGCACAGCAATTCTGAGATAGTCGATATATAAGACGGATATGGTTGTAGCTATTTATAGTCGAGGTTACGGTACAGAGTACATACACGAACAGAGCATTATATTTGTTGTCTTAATCAGTTCACTGATGACATATGTCCTATAGCAATTCTAGAATGATGATATACGGATCCACTATCCCTCTAGATATAAACAATTTATAACACAGTCATGAGTACTGCCATCATCACGTTTCCGTAGCAGTTCCGCTAAGCTGTTTACTGGTTATGTAAGTTCCAATGCATAGCAAAAACGGTCAATACATAGTACGGTTATGGCTAGTCATATTTACAGTTGTCAGTACGCTACTCAGTACAACAACCAATATAGCAATGCGGCCGATGGATTTATCTGATCAATAAT
>NW_016957655.1:0-596 GCF_001483705.2 Eufriesea mexicana
ACAGACAAATCCTGACATAACCTTAATATACCTAACCAGACCAAGCGTAAACGAACTAAAGCTCACGAGACGAGCACACTTTTGCTGAATTCCCCATCGCCAAGCAGAACATACAAGAGCAGTGCAGAGCGCAGAAGTCCATAGAATGGCAATGAACATCAGAATGGTCACAGACATCATAGCCTAGCACAGGATATCCTAACCTAACCAAACGTAACCTTCATAGCGTAACGCGTCGAAACCACTATTGCTAGCCTCCTCGGAGCCCAGCGAAATATACTAGAGAACATTATTGCGTAGAAGTCCGCCGCATTGCTGTTAATATCACAAAAGTCAGAGATATCCTGACCAAACCTAACCTGCCCTGACCTAAACGAACGTTACGTAACTCGAAATAACAGACGTGCATAGTCCACTATTGCTGACATCCGCTGAGACAAGCGGATGCTAGTAGCGCAGCGCAGAGCGCAGATATCGACACAATAGCAGTGTATATCACAAAATTCATAGCAAACCCAACCAAACATAACCTTAAGTAACCATACCAAACTTAACGTAACACAAACTAACCCTCCGCGGCAACCATTGCTGGCGTA
>NW_016957656.1:0-1240 GCF_001483705.2 Eufriesea mexicana
GGACTACCCTTTTCACTGATGTTACACATTCGAACGCAATTCTAGGGTAACTTATGAAAAGCGAGGTTGTGTCTAGTGACATTTACAACCAACAGGACTGCAATTGGCACATCTTACAACAGAGCGCAGTTGCCATCCGATTCAATTGTTCTCTGAAGGTGTATATTCTACAGAAGTTGCAGAATGATAAATGAATTTCCATTATCCGTCGAAAAATTAATAATTGACGACACAGTAATGGGTTAACCCAATATCACGGTAACATAGACGTTGGGCTGCACTGTGCACTCATGATGTTAGCTACAAACCAATTCTGGTATAATAAATGAATAAAGCGGCTATGGCTAGAGATATTTAGAATTGAGACTACGGTACATCCTAAATCCAGCAGCAGAGCACTGCAGCCGCGGTATTCATTTGCTCGCTGACTATTTACATTTAACAGCAATTCTTGAGTGACAAAGTGCTGTTCCGTTATCCTTCCAGATATTAACACTTGACACTGCTGTGCTGAGAACAGTTATCGTCACAGTACTGTAGCCTTTGGACGACTTTGTGCACAGGCGATATAAATTCCAAAGCAACTCCGGAATAATCAATGTATATGACGGTTTTGAATCGAAATATTTAAGATTGACCGCTCGGTACATTTACATCCGCCAATATACGACAGTAGCGTTTGGATTAATCTTTTAAATTATGATTTAAATTCTGTAACAATTCTAGAATGACATGATACAAATCCGCTGACCTTCGAAGTAACAACAATTGTCAATGCACTACTGATTCCGGCCATCGTCACGGTGATGTAGTCGTTCGCCTACTTTGTTCGCCGATGATGTGGATCCCTAAGTATTTCTGGAATAAAATATGTATACCACGATTATGGCTAGAGACGTATAGAGTGTACGGTTCGGTAAGGAATACATCTACCAACACAGCACGGTTGCCTGTGGATTAAGTTGGTCACTGAAGTTGTATATTCGACAGCAATTTTGGAGCGAGAAGAGCAGGTCCATTATGCCTCGAGGTATTAACAATTGATGACACAGTACCTAGTGCAGCCATAGTCACAGTATTGTAGCAGTTGAATATCGTCGTTCACTGATAATATTGGTTGCACAGCAACTTTAGGACAATCAGGGTGTAGTTCGGTCATGGCTAGGGATTTTTACATATGACTTTTCGGTAGTTCGTGCATTTACAGACAGAGCATCCTTGCCGTTGTGTTAATCTGTTC
>NW_016957657.1:0-903 GCF_001483705.2 Eufriesea mexicana
TGTGCTAGATTACGTAACGTTGGGTTCGTTTGGGATGGTTTGGTTAGGATTTCCTTGACTTTTGTGATGTATACTGCTGCACGATGCATTTCCGCGCTCGACAATCCTCTCCTATACTCCGCTCGACTCTGGGGAGGCGAGCAGTGGTGGTCGTGGCACCTTAATTTCAGTTACGTTGCGTTTGGTATCATTAGGCTAGGTTATGTTCGGTTAGGATAGCTCTGACATCCGTACCATATTATGTGGTGGGCTTCTGTGATCTACTGTGCTTTACCATATTCTGCTTGGCTTTGGGTAAGACTGCGTCAATGTTCGCGGCACGTTTTGTTGAGTTATGCTACGTTCCGTTAGATTGAGCTAGGGCAGGTTGTGGCAGTGTATCTTCGAATTTTGTGCTATTTACTGCAATGCGGTTGATTCATGCGCATTACTGTGCTCTACTACATACTGTTTTTCTTTGTGGAGGCCGATAATAGTGGTCTCGTCTTTTTAGTTTGAGCTACGTTATGTTTGCATATGTTACGTTTGGCCGTGTTAGGACAGGCATCTTTGACTTTTGTGCTTTGCACTGCTATTCAGTGGATTTGTGTGATCTACAGTACTCTACCGCATTCTGCTTCGCTCTACGGAGGCCAGGAGCAGTGGCGGCGGCACGTCATATTGAGTTATGCTACGTTCGGTTAGGCTAGATTAGGTCAAGTTTTGTAACCATATCTACGGCTTTTTTGCTGTTCATTGCAATGCGGTGGATTTCCGCGATCTACTGTAGTCCAATACATTTTGATCGTCACTCTGGAGGCCAGTAATAGTGGTCTCGTCAAGTTGGGTTTAGATATGTTGCGTTTGGTTGTGTTGACTGTATATATTAAGATAGGATAGTTTTGACTTTTGCACTATACACTG
>NW_016957658.1:0-1007 GCF_001483705.2 Eufriesea mexicana
AACCTAACGTGCCGAGGGCTCTATTGCTGGAATCCTCAGAGCCACGCATAGTATACCAGAGCACAGCTGAGCGCAGAGGGCCAGCAAATAGCAGCTCATAGCACAAAAGTCGGATATATCTCAACCTATCCTGACCTATCCTAACCTTGGCAGACACGGCCTAACTATCATTAAAGGGCCGTGGCCAATACCTCTGGCCACTTCTGTGCCAAGCAGTACGTACCAGAGCACTGTAGAGCGCAGAAATGCAAGGAAAAGCGGTGTATAGCGCAAAAGTCACAGCCATCGCAGCCAAACCTAGCATATCCTCGCATGACCAAACGCATCGTAACACAACCCATCGCGTCACGACCACTATTGCTGGCCTCCACATGGCCAAGCAGAACATATGAGAGTAGAGTAGGGCGCAGAAATCCATAGAGTCTCAGCGTACAGCAGAAAAGTCGAAGATACCCAAACCAAACCCGAACAAACATAACCTAACCTAACTCAGCCAAAGTTAACGCAACGTGCCGCAACCACTATTGCTGCTCTCCTGGGAGCCGAGCAAAGCCTAGTAGATCAATGTAGTGCGCATAAATCCACCGTATAGCAGAGTAAAACGCAAAAGTCGAAGATATCGTAACCTACCCAGACCTATCCTAACATATACGAACGTAACATAACAGAGCGTAACGTGCCGAGACCACTATTACTTGCTTTCCCGGACCCAAGCTGTACATACTATGCCATCGGGGAGCGCAGATATCCACCCCATTGCAGTGTAAGGCACTAAAGCCGAGGATACCCGAACCAAACATGACATAACCTAACCTAACCGAAAGTAGCATAGTTCAATATAATGTGCCCCTACCACTATTGCTGTCTTTACCAGAGCCATGCTGAACTTATTAGACAACAGCAGAGTGCAGAAATCCGCCTTACATCAGTGAATAGCAAAAAACTTAAAGCTGCCCTCTCCTAACCTATCCGATCGCGATGTACACAAACGTAGCCTAACAAAACGT
>NW_016957659.1:0-533 GCF_001483705.2 Eufriesea mexicana
GTCAACCTAGCATGACCAAACTACTATTGCCGGCCTCCACATAGACAAGTAGGTTGTACCGGAGCACAGTAGAGCGCAGAGATTCAATGCATTGCAGTGAATAGCATAAAAGTCGTAGATATCCTAACCAACCCTGTCGAAAGCTAACCTAAGCAAACGTAGCATATCTCAACATGACGTACCGCGATGGCTGCGCCTGGAATCCCCAGGGCAAAGCAGTATGTAGTAGAGCACAGTGGATCTCAGATAACGACGGAATAGCAGTGTAAATCGCAAAAGTCAAAGTAGCCTCTCCTACTAGCCCAACGTAACATATCGAAACGTAACCCAACTCTACATAACATGATGAGACCCTTATTGCTGTCCTCCACAGAGGCAAGCATAGTGTGCCAGATCACAGTAGTGCTCAGGAATCCACAGCATAGCAGTGAAAAGCACAAAGGCGGAAGGTATTCGTACCTAACTTGCCTCAGCCTAACCGAACCAAACGTGTCATATCTCAACATAAAGTGCAGCTTCCACTGCCCCTGGCC
>NW_016957660.1:0-1574 GCF_001483705.2 Eufriesea mexicana
GAACGCAGTAGAGCACATATACCCGCGGACAGCAGTGTAGAGCACAAAAGCGTAAACAATCCTATCCTATCATCACCAAACGTAACACGACCGAACGTAGCATAGCTTGACGTAACGTGCCGAGACCACTACTGCTGGCCACCCAAGAACCAAGCAGAACATACTACAGCACTCTAGAGCGCAGAATACCACCCAATAGCAGTGTATAGCACAAAAGTCAAAGCTATCCTATCCTAATATGTCCCATCTTAACAAAAACGGACGAAACATAACTCAACCTAACGCATCCCGACCACTGTTGTTGGCCTCCGCATAATCGAACAGAACTTACTAGAAGAAATTAGAGCGCAGAAGTCCATAGAATCGCAGCGTATCGCACAAAAGTCGTATCTATCCAGACCTAACCCAAGCTAACGTAACCTATCCAAACGATGCATACCGCAGCGTAACGTGCTGCGGCAACTATTGGTGACATTCCCATTTCTAAGCATATTACAGTAGAGCACAATGCGGCTGAGAAATACTCCGAATAGCAGTGTATAGCACCAAAGTCTGAGTTAACCTGACCGAGCTTAACTTAGCCTACCCTCACCAAACGTAAACTATCTCAACCTAACGTGAAGAGACTGCTATCGCTGGCCACCACAGAGCCAAGCAGAAGGTAATAGAACACACTAGAGCGCTGAAATACGCGAATAGGCATGTATAGCACATGAGTCTAAGCTACCCTCTCCTAACTTCACCGAATGTAGCACAACCTAACTTAGCCTAACTTAGACCAACGAGGCGTGACCAATAATGCTGGCCTCTCCGGAGCCAAGCAGAGCATGTTAGGGTAGAGTAGAAAGCAAAAATCCACCGAATAGCAGTGTATGGCGCAGAAGTAATGGCTACCGTATCCTAACCTGACCAAACGTAACATAAGTATACGTAACATTTCTGAACGTAACGAGGCGAGACCACTATTGCTGGACTCCCCAGAGCCAAGCAGGACATGCTAGAACACAGTAAAAAGCAAAAATCCACTGTATAGCGGTGTTTAGCACAAAGGTCCAGGCTATCGTATCCTAACCAAGCCTAACGTATCAAGAACATACTGAACATTTTTGAGCACTTTGAGCCTAACGCACCGAGACCATTATTACTGGTCTCCACAGGGCCAAGCAGAACATGCTAGATAACAGCAGAGCGCAGAAATCCGCGGATAGCAGTGCGTAGCACAAAAGTCTAAACCTTCCTATCCTAAAAACACCAAACGTAGCATACGCAAACGTAGCATAACTCAACCTAACGTGCCGGGACAACTATTGCTGGCCTCTCCAGATCCACGTAGAATATACTAGAGCATGGCAGAGGGCAGAAAACGAACGCACTGCAATGTATAGCACAAAAGTCGAACAGTTCCTTACCTCTGCTGACATAACCTAACCTACCGAAACATAGTGTAATACAACATAGAGTGACGAGACCAATATAGCTGAACCTCCCAGAGCCAGGCGGAAAAAATTAGGGCACACTAGAAAGTAGAAAACCACCGAAAAGCTGTGTAAAGCGCAAGAGCCATTCCTTCCCAA
>NW_016957661.1:0-1378 GCF_001483705.2 Eufriesea mexicana
GGCCCGCTAGTTTAGGTTAGGATACGTTTGGTTTGGTTAGGTTAGATCATGTTTGGTTCAAATGGCTACGAGTTTCGTTCTGTACACAACTATGTGGTGGATTCGTGCGATCTACTGTTGTCTAATATATTCTGCTCGTCTCTGGGGGCACAAGCAGCAGTGGTCGCGTCCCCTTGTTTTGAGTTACGCTACGTTCCGCTAGGTTAGGTCACGTCAGGTCAGGTTAGGTTATCTTCGACCATTGAGCTGTTCACTGAATTGCGGTGGGTATCTGCTCACTACTGTGTTCAAGTACATTCTGCTTGTCTCTGTAGGGGGCGGCAATTGTGGTCCCCTTGTGTTAGGTTGAGTAAGGCTACGATTGTATATGTTACGCATGACTAGGTTAGCATGCGATACATTGACATTTGTGGTATTCACTGCCCCTCGGTTGACTTCTGCGTTCTAGTGCGCTCTAATATGCTATGCCTTTCTTTGTGAGGAAAGCAATATCAATCTCGTTACCTTATATTGAGTTACACTGCGTTTGGACATGTTAGGTTAGGACAAGTTAGGTCAGGATATGTTTGAGTCTTGTGCTTTTCACAGTAGTGCAGTGGTTTTCCGCGCTCGACTGTGCTATAGTGCCTTCTGATTGTCTCTGTAGAGTGCAGCAATGTTGGCCTCAGCACGGTAGGTCGAGTTAGGTTCGCGTTTGGTTAGTTCAAGTTGGGTTAAGTTCGGTAAGGGTAGCTGTGACTTTCGTGATATATGCTGCTATTCGGAGGATTTCAGCACTCGGCCGAACTTTACTATACTCTGCTTGGCCCTGAGGAGGACAGCAATGGTAGCGTCATGTTATATTGTGTTAGGCTACGTTTGATTAGAGTGTGTTAGGCTATGTTTTGTTAGGGTGGCATCGACTTTCGTGCTATACACTGTTATCGGGTGGATATCTGTGATCCACTCTGCTCTACTACATTGTGCTTGGGTCTGTGGAGGCCACGGGTAGCGATCGCGAATCGTCATGTTGAGTTATGCTACGTTCGGTTACGTTAGGTTAGGTCACGTTAGGCAAGGACTTCTTAGACCTTTGTGCTATTCACTGCCGTGCGGTGGATTTCTGCGCTCTACTGTGCCCTAATATGCTCTGCTTGGCTTTTCGGAAGCCAGGAAAATCTTCTCGTCACGGCATGCTTAGATACACTACGTTTGGGTAGTTTAGGTACGGCCAGGTTAGGTCAGGTTATGCCTGACCTTTGTGCTACTCACTGCAATGCGGTGAGTTTATGCGCACTGCTGTGCTCTAGCACATTCTGCTTGTCTTTCTGGAAGCAAGCAACAGTGGTCTCGTCGCATTAGGTTGTGTTAAGTTACGTTTGGTTATGTTACGTTTGGC
>NW_016957661.1:8591-10029 GCF_001483705.2 Eufriesea mexicana
CGGCGTGACGGGAAATCGCACCAGAAGCGATCATGTCCTTGAGCGCGAGACGGGTCGATTACAGGCACACCCAACACGCATACCACCGCACCGCAACGCACGCACACCCTGCGGACGCCGCGCGACCCGACCACGGTCTCTAAAATAGACGGGCCCCCACGCGCCAGCCCGTGGTCACACTGGCCTAGGTTACAACGGGGGAGAGAGACGGTCTCCCCGGCCGTAGGTACATGGTCGCACGCGAAGGCGGAGGTCTAACGCGTCAACAAATCCTGCAATGCGCGCGCCGCACACCGGCGTCGCGCTTAATACCTCCGCGGCCATACGCGCGAGGAGCACGCGCTACGCTAGCGGGCTACCTCCGCCGCCGCCTTCTGTAACATAACCGCCTCGCAGGAGGTCATCGCAAGCCACGAACATAAGCTGTCCATCACCCGCGCCACGACGACGGATAGTGAAAGGAACCGGCCAATCACTCGACAACGTACCCGGCGCTAGGGAGACCACGCCGGACATTCCTCAAGCGTGTGCTGCGCTGTGTCCCACCCTTCACCGCAGTGATGTCACCGCGTCTCACGTTCCCGCCCGATACGACACAGGTACTCCCCGAAGCACCCGTGCCCGGTTAGCACAAATGTCAGGCGGAGAGTGTGCCGGCTGCCACTGCGCCGCCATGCATCCAGCACGGGGAGCACAGCCTCGATCGCCCGGTGCCGCCAGCTGCTCGGCTTCCTCAGCCGAGCTCGCCAGGCGGTCATCACGGACTGCCGGAACCTTCGCCTGAACGAAAAGGCCCCTTCTTCAGGAGCACCGCCGCCGCCAGGGTGCAGGTGTCCGTAGATATGGGCCTCACCCACTGCTTGCATTTCGAACGGCGGAGCACTCGCCCGGACCATCCCCAGCTAGTGGGATGTCGTACGGTAAAAGCGCACGACCCTTATCGCCATCCTGCGAGCGACTCGCCGGAGAATCGCCAGACTATGCGGACTAGCGACCAGGTCGTTCGCCCAGATCGGAGACAGGTAAAGTCCCACCGAGCGAACGACTCCCGTGTAAAGGCGGCGCACCCTCCTGTCTGGCGCACCCAGGCTGGGTAGCAGGCGACACAGCGCCACCGCCATACATTCCAGGCGTGTTTCCAGAACGAGAAGGTGCTAGTCGAGCCTCAAGTGGCTATCGAGGAAGAGACCGAGATATTTCATCCGGTCCCGAACGTCGACCACTACGTTCCCCAAGCGCATCAGTGACTTGGGCGGCTTCCCGCGATACCGAAGTCAAAACCACATTGCCTCGGTCATCCCTGGGGAAATACTCAGCCCCAGTCGCTGGATGCTATTCGCGACGAGGGCAACGCCGCTTCCCGCGCGCAGCGTGTCCTCCACCCAAATCGGCCCGGCGGCCACCACCAGCGTGTCGTCCGCGTGACATGTCAGGCTCA
>NW_016957662.1:0-543 GCF_001483705.2 Eufriesea mexicana
GAGTTTGATTACGTTCGTTTAGGTTAGGTTACGTTCGACTAGGTTAGGGTAGCTTTGACTTATAGGGTCAACACCGACTTTATATGCACTTCTGTGCTCTACTGTGGTCTGTAATATTCTGCTTGTCTCTGGGGACGCCAGCTGTATTAGCCGCGGCTCGTTTGGTTTTGTCATGTTACGTTCGGTTAGGTTAGGTTAGTATGTATTTCGTCAGGCCATCTCTAACTTTTATGCTACACGCAGCAATGCGTCCGACTTCTACGCTCTACTGTGCTCAAATATGCTCTGAGTAGCTCTGCGGAGGCCAGCAATAGTGGTCTCGGTACGTTAGTTTGAGATAGAAAATGTTCGGTCATGTTACGCATGGTACGGTTGGGATAGGGTAGCTTTGATTTTTGGGCTGTACACAGCTATTTGGCCGATATCTGCTCTCTGCATTGCTGCACTAGCAAGCATTTGCTTGTTTCTGTGGAGGCCGGCAATGATGATGGTGGCACGTTTGTTTGAGTTAGGTTCCATTTGGTTGGGTTAAGTTTGGATAGG
>NW_016957663.1:0-702 GCF_001483705.2 Eufriesea mexicana
ACAGCATATTGCAGCGCAGTAGAGCGCAGAAATCCAACGAATAGCAGTGTATAGCACAAAGGTCAAAGCCATCGTAACCAAACAAGGCCCTAGCTAGCCTAACCAACCGTAACCTATCTCAAGCCCTCGTCCCGCGACCACTACTGCTGGCCACCCCAGAGCAAAGCAGAATATGTTAGAGCACAGTAGATCGGGGAAATACATAGAACAACAGTGTATAGTGCGAAAGTCAAAGCCGTCAACCAAACTCCGCCTAACCTAACGTAACCAAACGTAATCTAAGCCAACGCAACGTGCCAGCGTCACTATTGCTGGACACCCCAGGACAAGCAGGGCATATTAGAGCACAGTAGAGCGAAGAAGTCGTCAGAATAACACTGCATGGCACGGAAGCCATGGCCATCCTTACCGAAATTAACGCAAGCCAACGTAGCCAAACGCAACCTGACTCAACATAGCGTGCCGCGGCCACTGCTGCTGGCCTCTCCAAAGCTAAGTAGGATGTTGTAGAGCACAGCGCATCGTAGAGGTCCACAGAATCATACTTCATAGCACGAAAGTCAAAGCTATCCTGACCAAACTAAACCTAACCTAACCTGACAGATCGTAAACTAACGCAAGAAAACGTGCTACGACCATTACAGCTGGCATCTTCTACGGAAAGTGGGGAAGGGTAGAGAAAAGTAGAGCGCAGGAATACAC
>NW_016957664.1:0-1245 GCF_001483705.2 Eufriesea mexicana
ATTCTGCATGGCACACGGGAGGCCGGAAGCAGTGGCCGCGGCACGTTATGTTGAGCTATGCTACGTTCGGTTAGGTTGGGTTTGGTCAGGTTGGGTTAGTGTATCTTTGACTTTTATGCTATACACTGCTGTTCGAAGTATTTCTACGCTCTAAATAGCTCTACTATTCTGTGCACCACTCTAGACGGCGAGCAATAGTGGTCGCGGCACGTCAGGTTGTGTTAGGTTGCGCTTGGTTAATAAGTTTGGTTAGGATAGCTCCGACTTTCGTGCTATGCTCTGTTCTTCGGTGGATTTCTGTGATATACTGTGCTCTACCACATTCTGCGCTGCTCAGGGGAGTCCAGGAGCAGTGGCCGCGGCACATCAGGTTGTTTTATGCTCCGTTCGGTTAGGTTAGATTATGTCAGGTTGCGTCAGGTTATCTCCGGCTTATGTGCTACTCACGGCAGTGCGGTGGATTTCTGAGTTCTAATGTGCTCTACTATATTCTGATTGGCCCTGGGGATGCCAGAAGTTGTGGCTGCGGGTCGTTACGCTGCGATATACTATGTTTGGGTACGTCATTTCAGCTTGGGTTTGGTCTGGATAGATATGACTTTAGTGCTCCACACAGGAATTCTATGGATTTCTGTAATCGCCTTTTCTCTAGTAAGTTCTGCTCGACTCAGGGGTGGCTGTCAGTAGCAGTCTAGGCATGTACGGTTGGGCCATGCTGCGATCGTTTGTGTTACGTTTGGTGAGGTGAGGGTAGTATAGTTCAGGCTTTTTTGCTGTACACTGCTATCCGCGGATTTCTGTGCTCCACTGTTTTTAATATGTTCTGCTTGGCTCTGCGGTGGCCTGTAACATTGGCCTCCGCCCGATAGGTTGTGTTAGGTTCCGTTTCTTTAGGTTAGGTTAGGAACGTTTGGTCAGGATTTCTTCGACTTTTGTGCTATGCACTGCTACTCGATGGATTTCTTCGGTCTACATTGCTCTACTATACTCCGTTCGGCTCTGGGGAGTAGGCAGTGGTGGTTGCGGTGCGTTAGTTTGCGCTAGGTTACGTTTGGTTTGATTAGGTTGGGTTTAATTTGGCTGTGATAGCATTGACTTTTGTACTATAGAATATTATGTGGTGGACTCCTGTGATCTACTGTGCTCTACAATATTGTGCTTGCACTTGGTGTGCCTGCAGCTGTGGCTGCGGGACGTTATGTTGAGCTATGCTACGTCACGTTTGGCTGGTTTGGTCAGGTTGGG
>NW_016957665.1:0-501 GCF_001483705.2 Eufriesea mexicana
TTCCTGGAAAATTCAATTTTATTGACATTTTCAACTAATTTCGTTGTGAGATAACTTCCTTGCCTAGGTACGGAGGAATGATCCGTTCGGAGTGCTATAGACATTGCAATGCTATAGAATCGTCCTGGAAAATTCAATTTTATTGTCATTTCCGACTAATATCGTGGTGAGATAGCTTCCTTGCGTTAGTAAGAAGGAAAGATCATTTTGGAGTGCTATTGAGATTGCAATGTCGTAGAATCTGGCTGGAAAATTCAATTTTATTGACTTTTTTGACTAATATCGTGGAAAGCTAACTTTCTTGCATAAACATGGTGGAAAGAATCTATTGGCGTGCTATAGCCATTGCAACGCTGCAGAATCTGGCTGGAAAATTCAATGTTATAGAGATTTTCGACACCGACTAATTTCGTGGTGAGCCAACTTCCTTGCATAGGGAAGGAGGAAGGATCCATTCGTGGTGCTATAGCCATTGCAATGCTGCGGAATCTGGCTGGAAAA
>NW_016957666.1:0-780 GCF_001483705.2 Eufriesea mexicana
TGCTACAGGCATTGCAATGCTATTCTATCTTCGTGGAAAATTCCATTTTGTTGACATGTTCCATTAATTTCATGGTGAACTATCTTCCTTGCATAGGTAAGGAGGGAAGATACTATTGGCGTGCTATAGGCTTTCCAATGCTATAGAATCTGGCTGGAAAGTTCAATACTATTATCAGTTTCGACTATAATCGTGGTGAGCTACCTTTCCTGCCTATATAAGCAGGGTAGATTCTATTGGCGTGCTGTACACATTGCAATGATAAAGATTGTGGATGGACAATTCAATATTATTGACATTTTCGGCTAATGTCGTGGTGAGATGACATTCTCGCATAAAAAAGGATGAATGATTCTATTGGCTTGCTATAGTCTTCGCAATGCTATAGTTTCTGGATGGAAAATTCAATTTTATTGACATTTTCGGCTAATATCGTGGTTAGCTGACTTGCTCGCATAGGTAAGGAGGAAAGATACTATTGACGTGCTATAGGCATTGCAATGCAATAGAATCTTCTTGGAAAATTCAATTTTATTGACATTTTCGACTAATTTCGTGGTGAGCTGTCTTCCTTGCATAGGTAAGGAGGAAAGATACTATTGGCGTGCCAATAGGTTTGCAATGCCATAGAATCTGGCTGGAAGGTTCAATACTATTGACAGTTACGACTATTACCGTGGTGAGCTATCTTTCATGCCTAAGTAAGCAGTGTAGATACTATTGGCGAGCTGTAGACATTGCAATGCAGTAGAGCCTGGCTGGAAAGTTATATTTTAGTGA
>NW_016957667.1:0-946 GCF_001483705.2 Eufriesea mexicana
TATTGATAGGTTAGTATTGGTTAGTTTAGGAGAGGACAGATCTGACTTTTGCACTATACACTGCTATTCGGCGGATTTCTGCACTCTGCTGTGCCCAAGTATATTCTGGTTGGCTCTGGGGATGTTAGCAATAGTGATCTATGCATGTTAGTTTGAGTTAGGTTACGTTCGTTTATGATACGTTTGGTTATGTTAGACTAGGACAGCTTTCACCTTTGTGCTATGCACTGCCTTTCCGCCGTCTTCTGTGCTCTACTGTGATCTAATATGCTCCGCTTTGCTCTGGCGAGGCTAGAAACACTGGCCGCGGCGCGTTAGATTTTGGTACGTTACGCTGGGTCTGTTTCTGCTTGCTTCGGTTATGTTACTATATCTTTGACTTCTGCCTTGCACACTGTAATGCGGTGGACTTCTGCGCTCTACTGTGCTCTACTATATTCTGATGTTATTCCATGTTAAGTTGGGCTTCGTTTGGTTCGGTCACATTTTTTGGGTTAGGCATGTGTAGCTATGACTTTTCTGTTGTACACTGCGATTCTATGGATTCCTGCCCTCTTCGCTCCGCTAATATGTTCAGCTTGGCCCTGGGAGGACCGGTAATAATGGTATCCGCTGGTTACGTTGAGTTATACTACGTTCGGGTAGGTTAGGTTTGATCAGTTTGGGTTAGGATACCTTTGACTTTTTTGCTATTCACTGCATCGCTGCGGATTTCTGTGATATACTGTGCTGCAGAATGTTCTGCTTGGCTCTGCGGAAGTCAGCAGTAGCGGCGTAGGGCGGTTAGACGTAGTTAGGTTACGTATTATGCTATGATTTGTTACGTTAGGCAAGGACAGCTTTGACTTTCGCGCTATACGCTGTAATGCGGCATATTTCTGCACTCTACTGTGTTCTAGTATCTTTTGGTTGGCTCTGTGGTAGTCAGCAATAGTAGTCTGGGCAC
>NW_016957668.1:0-552 GCF_001483705.2 Eufriesea mexicana
TGCAAGGTAATTAGCTCCCCACGATAGTAGTCAAAAATGTTAATAAAATTGAGTTTTCCAGCCCGATTCTACTGCATTCCAATGGCTGTAGCACTCAGAACGGACCTTTCCTCCGTACCTATGCAAGGAAGTTAGCTCACCACGAAATTAGTCGAAAATGTCGATAATATTGAACTTTCCAGCAAGATTCCATATCATTGCAAAGCCTGTAGCACGCCAATAGTATCTTTCCTCCTTATTTATGCGAGGAAGATAACTCACCACGATATTAGCCCAAAATGTCAATAAAATTGAAATTTCCAACCAGATTCTATAGCATTGCGAAGGCTATAGCAAGACAATCGAATCATTCATCCTTATTTATGCAAGAAAGGTAGCGCACCACAATATTATTCGAAAATGTCAATAAAATTGAACTTTCCAGCCAGATTCTATAGCATTGCAATGGTTATAGCTTGCCAATATAATCTTTACCTTTCGTCATTATTTATGCCAGAAAGTTAGCGCATCACAATATTATTCGTAAATGTCTATAAAATTGAATTTTCCAGC
>NW_016957669.1:0-224 GCF_001483705.2 Eufriesea mexicana
TCCGTACATCCATACGTTCATACATACATCCTTCCGTACATCCATCCATCCAAACATCCACCCATCCATAAATCCATCGATTCGTACATCCATAAAGCAATCCATCCATCCATCCATCCATCCATCCATACATCCACGCACCCATTCATCTATCAATCCAAACATCCATCCATCCATATATCCATCCATATATACATAAATCCGTCCTTAAATACATCCATCCA
>NW_016957669.1:278-521 GCF_001483705.2 Eufriesea mexicana
ACATACATCCATACATCCATACACCCATACATCCATACATCCATAATCCATACATATATACATCCATACATCCATACATCCGTACATGCATCCACGCATACATCCATCCACCGATGCATCCATCCATCCATCCATTCATACATACATAAACACATACATCCATACATACACCCATACATGCATCCATTCATACATACATACATACACCTTCGAATACATCCATACATACATCCATTCATACAT
>NW_016957670.1:0-1085 GCF_001483705.2 Eufriesea mexicana
TTAGTCAAAAATGTCATTAAAATTGAATTTTCCAACCACGTTCAATATCATTGCAATGGCTATTGTACGCCAAAGGGATCATTCCACCTTACTTATGCAAGAAAGTTAGCACACATCGATATTAGTCGAAGATGTCAATAAAACTGTATTTAACAGCCAGATTCCAGTGCATTGCAATGGCTATAGCACTCCAACGTGATCTTTCCTCCTTACGTATGCAAGGTAGCTATGTCACCACGATATTAGTCGAAAATGACAGTAAAATTGAATTTTCCAGCCAGATTCCAGATCATTCCAATTGCTATAGCACGCCAATGGTATCTTTACTCCTTATTGATGCAAGAAAGTTAGCTCACCACGATATATGTCGAAAATGTCAATAAAATTGAATTTTCCATCCAGATTCTAAAGCATTGCAATGGCAATAGCACGCCAATTGAATCTTCCCACCTTATTTATGCATGGACGGTAGGTAACCACGATATTAGCCTAAGATGTCAATAACATTGTATTTTCCAGGCAGATTCTATAGCAGTGCAGTGGCTATAGCGCGCAAATTGAATCCTTCTTCGTTATTAATGCGAGAAAGTAAGCTCACCAGAATATTAGTCGAAGATGTCAATGAAATTATATTTTCCAGCCAGATTCTACAGAATTGCAATGGCTATAGCGCGCCAAATGAATCTTCCATTCATATTAATGCAAGAATGTTAGCTCACCACGATACTAGACAAAAATGTCATTAAAATTGAATTTTCCAACCACATTCAATATCATTGCAATGGCTACAGCAAGCCAAAAGGATCATTCCTCATTACTTATGCAAGAAAGTTAGCTCACCACGATATTAGTTGAAAATGTCAATAAAATTGAAATGTCAATAAAATTGCATTTTAAATCCGGATACAATAGAAATGCAATGGCTGTAGCACGCCAATAACAGCTGCGCTTCTTGTTTATGCAAAAAAGACAGCTCACCACGATATTAGTCGAAACTGTCGATAAAATTGAATTTTCCACGCAGATGCCGGAGCATTGTAATTGCTATCGCACGCCAAAATTACCTTTCCTCCTTATTTATGCAA
>NW_016957671.1:0-237 GCF_001483705.2 Eufriesea mexicana
TAAAGCACGAAAGTCAAAGCTTTCCTGACCAAACATATTCTAACCTAATTTAACCAAACGTAACATAACTCAACGTAACGGGCCACGACGAGTATTGCCCGCCTCCCAAGAGTCGAGCAGAGTATAGTAGAGCAATGTTGAGGGCAGAAATCCACAGTATAGCTGCGACTGGCTCAAAAGTCGAGGATGACCCAACCAAACCTGCCATAGCCTAACCTAGTCAAACGTAGCATAACT
>NW_016957672.1:0-562 GCF_001483705.2 Eufriesea mexicana
AGCACAAAAGCTTAAGCTACCCAAACCCAACTTAGCCTAACCCAACCTAACCGAACGCAACCTGGCTCAGCATAGCGAACCGCGACCAGTATTGCTGGCCTTCTCAAAGCCAAGCTGAAAATATAGGAGCACCCTAGGTCGCAGAAATCCACCTAATAGCAGACTATAGCACTAAAGTCAAAGCTATACTCTCCTATCCTAACGAACCGTAACATAACCAAGCGTAACATAGCTCAACCTAACGTTCCAGGAACACTATCGCTGGCCTTTCCATAGCCAAGCTGAAAATATTATATCACTCTAGGGAGCAGAGATCCAACAAATAGCTATGCATAGCACTAAAGTAAAAGGTATCCTCTCCTAACCTAACAAATCATAACGCAACCAAGCGTAAAGAACCTAATGTGCCATGACCACTACTGCTGTCCTCCCCAGAGCCAAGAAAGAAACATTAGTGGAGAGTAGAACGAAGAAACCCATAGAATCGCAGGGTATATCGAAAAGTCGAAGATACGCAGCCCTTACCCAAACCAACGGAACATAGCTGAACCTTGCATAACTA
>NW_016957673.1:0-566 GCF_001483705.2 Eufriesea mexicana
GTATGTATGTATGGATGTATATATGAATGGGTGTATGGATTGATGGATGTATGGATGGATGGATGTATGGTGGATGGATTTGTGGATGGATGGATATATGAATGTATGGATGTATGGATGGATGGATGTATGGATATTTGTATGGATATATGTATGGGTGTATGTATGGTTGTATGGATGCATGGATGGATGGATGCATATCTGTAAGGATGTATGGATGGATGGATGTATGAGTGAATGGATGTATCAATGTATGGATGGATGGTTGTGTGGGTGGATATATGTATGGATCGAAGGATGTATGGATGGGTGGTTGTAAGGCTGGATGGATGTATGGAAGGATGGGTGCGTGGATGGATGAATGTATGGATTGATGGCCGTAAGGTTGGATGGTTTTATGGATGGATTGAGGTATGGATGGACGGATGTACGGATGAATGGCTGTACGGATGAATGGATATATGGATGAATTGTGGTATGGATAGATGGATGTATGTATGGATGGATGTATGGATGGATGGATGTATGGATGTATGTATGTATGGATGTATATATGTATGGGTGTA
>NW_016957673.1:663-957 GCF_001483705.2 Eufriesea mexicana
TATGGATGGATGGATGTATTAATGTATGGACGTTTCTATGTATGGATGTATGAATGTATGGCCGTATTTGCGTTATGGATGTACGGATGTATGTATGCATGGATGTATGTATGTAAGAATATATGGATGAGCGGAGGCATGGTTGTATGGATTTGTGTGTGGACGAATGGAAGGGTGAACGGACGGAGGAATGGATGTATGTATGGATGCTTGTACGGATGAATGTATGGTTGGATGGATGGATGGATGCATGCATGGATGTGTGTATGGATGCATTTACGGATGTGTCTATGG
>NW_016957674.1:0-531 GCF_001483705.2 Eufriesea mexicana
CCATACATTCATCAATACATACATCCAACCATGCATACATCCATACATCCATCCATCCATACAGCCATCCATCCGTACTTCCACCGATCCATACATCCATCGAACCATGCAGCCATACGTCCATACATACATCCGTATACACATCCATAAATCTATACATCCATACAAACGTCCACCCATACATCCATCCATCCATACATCCATACATACACACATCCACACATCCATAAATCCGCCCAATCATACAACCACCCATGCATACATACGTCCATACATACATCCTCCCATCCATACATCCATCGATCCATACATCCATCCACTCATACATCCATCCACCAATCCATCCATCCATCCATCCATTCATGCATCCATCCATACATCCATCAATCCATACATTCATACATAAATCATCCATCCATAGATCCATCTAATCATAAATACATCCATCCATACATCCATCCATCCATCCATCCATACGTACATCTATACATACATCCATACGTTCACCATCGATCCATACAACCATCCATT
>NW_016957675.1:0-551 GCF_001483705.2 Eufriesea mexicana
TTGTGCAGAAAAGTTTGCTCAACTAGGTATTAGTCGAAAATGTGAATGACATTGAACTTTCCGTTCAGATTCTACTGCAATTCAATGGCTACAGTTTACCAATGGAATCTTTCCTTCGTAATTATTCAGAAAAGCTTGCTCACAACGACATAGGTCGAAAATATCAATAAAATTGAGTTTTCCGTTCTGATTCTATTGCAGTGCAACGGCTATAACAAACCAACAGGGTCTTTCCTCCTTAATTTCGCGGAAGAACTTGCTCACCACGACATTTGTCGAAAATGACAATTGATTTGGACTTTTCAATCAGATTCTATTGCAATTCAGTGGCTATAGTAAATCAATGGAATCTTTCCTCGTTATTTGTGCAGAAAAGCTTGCTCACAACGACATAGGTCGAAAATATCAATAAAATTGAGTTTTCCGTTCTGATTCTATTGCAGTGCAACGGCTATAACAAACCAACAGGGTCTTTCCTCCTTAATTTCGCGGAAGAACTTGCTCACCACGACATTTGTCGAAAATGACAATTGATTTGGACTTTTCAATCA
>NW_016957676.1:0-514 GCF_001483705.2 Eufriesea mexicana
ACTACAGTCTGATTTGCTCTTGGGAGGACGGGAGCAGTGGTCGCGGCACGTCATGTTACTTATCCTACATTTGGTTAAGTTAGACTAGTTCAGGTTGGGTTAGCGTATCTAACGCTTTTGCTCTGTTCACTTCAATGCGGTGGGTTTCTGCGCTCTACGGTGCTCTTCCCTATTCTGCTTAGCCCTGGAAATGCAAACAATGTTGGTCTTGGCACGTTAGGTTGTGTTACGTTACGTATCGTTGGTTCAGGTTAAGTTAAGTTCGTTAAGTGTAGCTTCGACTTGCGCGGTGTACGCTGTTGATCGGTGGATTTCTGCGATCTACTGTGCTCTAGTATGCTCTGCTTGCCTCTCGCGAGGCCTGCAATAGTGGTATCGGCACATTAGTTTGAGTTTAGCTACGTTTGATTATGTTACGCTCCGTTGTGTTAGGACGTTAGGACATCGCAGTTTCGACTATTGTGCTATGTACTGCGATTCTATGAATATCTGCGCTCTGCTCTACTCTAATGTG
>NW_016957677.1:0-666 GCF_001483705.2 Eufriesea mexicana
ATGAATCCCTGCGTTCCTCTATGCTCTAGTACGTTCTGCTCGGCCCTGTGGAGGCCAGCAATTATGGTCTCAGCACGATAGATAGAGATATGTTATGCTTATTACGCTACGTTTGGCTATGTTAGTATAAGATAGCTACGTCCTTTGTGCTATTCACAGCTACTCGATGGATTTCTGCGCTCTACCGACTTCTCCTACATTCTGTTTGGCGCTGGTGCGGCCGGCAATAGCGGCCGCGGCACGTTATGTTGAGGTATGTTACGTTTGGTTAGGTTACGTTGGCTTGGCTTGGGTTTGGGTAGCTTTGAGTTTTCATTTATACGTAGACCTTGTATGGATTTCTGCGCTCTGCTCTCCTCTGCTATACTCTGTTCGGCTTTGGGGAGGCCAGCAATTATGGTCCCAGCACGTTACGTTGAGTTTGGCTACGTTTGGTTAGGTTACGTTTGGTGAGGCTATATGAGGCTATGTTAGCGTATCTTCGACTTTTGTGATATAAACAGCAATGGGTTGGATTTGTGGGCATACTGCGCTCTACTAAATTCAGCTTTCCCCTGGGGAGGCCAGAAACAGCTGTCCTGGAACGATGGGTAGAATTATGTCACGTTTGGTGTTGTAAAGGCTGGTTTTGTTAGTATAGGGTGGTTCCGACACTTGCGCGGTGCA
>NW_016957678.1:0-615 GCF_001483705.2 Eufriesea mexicana
TCGGTTAGGTTTGGTTAGGCTATATTTGGTTAGTGGAGCTTCAACTTTTATGCTGCACACGGCTATTCGGTGGGTTTCTGCGCTCTACTATGCTGTAGTTTGCCTTGCCTGGCACTAACAAGGGCAGCATTATCGGTGTCGGCACGATAGGTTGTGATAGGCTACGTTTGGATATGTTCTAATCGTCTTTCTTTGGTTTGGGTAGCTTTGACGTTTCAGATATACACTGCGATTCTGTGTATTTCTGCGTTCTACACTCCACTAATGCGTTCTGCTTGGCTCTGGAGAGGCCCGCCATTGTGTTCGCGGCATGTTAGGTTGAGTTATGTTGCGTTCGGATATGCTACGATTGGTTAGATTCGGAGAGGATAGATTTGACTTTAGTGCTACAGTCTGCCGTTAGGTGGATCCTTGCGCCATTCAGATCTATAACATTTTCGCTAGGCTGTGCGCAAGGCCAGCAACAGTTGCCTCGGCACGTTATGTTGAGGCATGGTACGTTCTGGTTGGTTGGGTTTGGGCTATATTTGTTTGGTATGGCCTTAACTTTTATGCTGTACACTGCTATTCGGTGGATATATGCTCTCTAATGTGCTGTAGCAAGTTCTGCTTTGC
>NW_016957679.1:0-523 GCF_001483705.2 Eufriesea mexicana
TCGACTCTGAGGTGGCCAGCAATAGGGGTCATGGCAGTATAGGTTGTGCTATGTTACGTTTGGCTAGGCTAGGTTGCGATAGGTTTGATTATAGTGGCATCGACATTTGCGCTGCACACTGCTATTCGTTGGACTTCTGCGCTCTATTGTGCCCTTATATGCTCTGCCCACCTCTGGGGAGACCAGCAATAGTGGTCTCGGCAAGTTAGATTTATGTCAGGTTACGTAGGATTATGTTAGGTTAGTTTGCGCCAGGTAAGGATAGCATAGACTTCTCCGCCTGTACACTGAAATTCGCTGGACTTCTGCGCTCTACTCTCCTCTAGTATGTTCTGCTTGGCGATGGGGAGGCCAATAATGGTGGCCTATCCACGTTAGTTTCGAATATCTTACGTTCGGTTATGTTACGTTTTGTACATATTGGGATCGGGAAACTTTGACTTTTGCGCTATACAATGCTATCCCGTGGATTTCTTCGCTATACGTTGCTCTACTGTACTCTGCTCGACTCTGTGGCGCCAGC
>NW_016957680.1:0-2144 GCF_001483705.2 Eufriesea mexicana
AATATACTAGAGCGCAATAGATGGCAGTAATCCAACGCACTGCAGAGATTAGCACAGACGTCAGGCATATCCTAACCTAACTTATCATAATCTAACCAATCAAGACGCAACATTACTCTACCTAACGTGCCGCGGCCACTAGCCCTGGCATCGCCGGAGACTAGTAAGGCGCAATAGCGTACAATAGGGCGCAGGAGCCCACAGAATTGCAGTGTCTAGCTCAAGAATCGTATCTATACCATCCTAACCCAACGAACCAAACCACGCCAAACATAATCTAACACAGCATAACGTGCCGCGACCACTATTGGTGGCATCCCCGGGGCCATGCAGAGCATATTATAGTGGAGTAGGTCGCAAGCAATCCAGTGCATGTTAGGGCAAAGTAGAGCGGAGAAATCCACTGAAAAGCAGTGTGTAGTACAAAAGACAAAGGTAACCTCTCCGAACCTAACCTATCGTAGCACAACCGAGCACAACCTAAGGAGCCGCCACCAGTATTGCTGGCCTCACCAGAGCCATGCTGAATATAATAGAGGAGTGTAGGGCTCAGGAGTATATAAGACCGCAGTGTACAGCAGAATGGTCATAGATATGCAAACGTAACCCAAGCTATCTTATCCTGACCTATTGTAGCAAAGCTCAACTTAACCTGCCGCGACCACAATCGCTGGCCGCCCCAGGGTCTAGCAGATAAGGGAGCAGCACAGTGAACGTCAGGAATTGACCGAGTAGCAGTGCATGGCAGGAAAGTCGAAGATGCCCTGACCAAACATAGCCGAACCTCGCCTAAACGAACGTAACCTAACACAACCTAACGTGCCACGACCACTATTGCTCGCATCCCGAGCGCCGAGCACAGTATAGTAGAGCAATGTAAATCGCAGCATTCTGTCGAATAACAGTGCATAGCACTGAAGTCAAAGATACCATATACTAACCTAACCAAACGTAACCCAACGGAATGAGGCCTAGCTGCAGCTAACGCGTCGAGACCACTACTGATGTCCTACCAGCGCCAACGAGAGCATATTAGACCACAGTAGAGCGTAGAAAACCACATAGTAGCTGTGTATGGCACAAAAGACGAAGCTATCTTGACCTAACCGTACCAATCCAAACCAAACCAAACGTAACAAGACTCAACCTAACGTGCGGCGACCAAACTGCTGGCCTCCGGAGATTCGAGCAAAGTATAGTAGAACAATGTAGGGAGCAGAAAACCACAGAATTGCATTGTATAGCAACAAAGTCACAGCCATCCCAACCAAACGTAACCAAACCTAACCTAAGCAAACGTAACCAAGCTAAACCAAACGAAGAACGATCACTATTGCCTGCCTCCCCACAGTCAAGCAGATGCTTTTAGAGCAATGTAGAGAGCAGGTATGGACCGAAGAGCAGTGTATAGCACACAGGACAAAGCCATCCTAACCAAACTTATTCTAACATAACCTTACCAGGCATAACATAACGCAACCAAACCGGCAACGCCCGCTATTACTGGACTCCACAGAGACAAGCAGATGCCGGTAGAGCAATGCAAAGCACATATATGAACCGAATAGCAGTGTATAGCAAAAGGGTCGAAGATAAACTAACCAAACCTACCCTAACATAGCCATGATATGTGTAACCAGACTCAACCTTGTGAGCCGAGACAAGCATTGCTGGCCGCCACAGAGCCAAGCAGAAGATACTAGAGCACAGTAGAGTCCAGATATTCAACGTATAGCCGTGTATAGCACAAAAGTCAAAGCCATCCGTTCCTAACCTAACCAAACTTAAAGTAACCAAACGTAGCCTAACTATTCCTAACATGCCGAAACCTCAATTACTGCCCTCCTCGGGCACGAGGATATCATGTTAGAGGAGACTAGAGCGCAGAAGTCCATTGAATCGCAGTGCATGGCACAAAAACAGTAGCTGCAATATAACATAGCCAAAACTAACACAACCGAACGTAGCTTAGCTAAACCTAACGCGCCGAGACCACCATTCCTTGCCACGCCGGAGCGAAGCACAGTATACTGGAGCACAGTACTGCGCAGTAATCCACCACATTGCAGTGTGTAGAACAGAAGTCAAAGATATCCTGACCTAACCTGTCCTAACCTAGCGAAGCAAAGCGTAAACTAACTAAA
>NW_016957681.1:0-553 GCF_001483705.2 Eufriesea mexicana
CATAAGCGAACGTTACCCAACAAAACCTAACGCGGCCTGAACACAATTTCTGGCCTCCCCAAATCAAAACAGAGAATACTCGATAACAGTAGGGCGCAGCGATCCACCGAATATCAGTGTATGGCACACAAGTCAAAGCTATCCTTTCCTAAACTAACAAAACTTGTCTTAACCAACCGTGTGCCTAGACTGCTATTACTGAGCTCCCTAGGTGAAAGCAGAACGTATTATAGCACAGTAGAGCGCAGAAGTACCGAGCAACAGTGTTTAGCGCAAAAGTTAATGCCATCGTTTCCTAGCCTAACAAATTGTAACATATACAAACGTAATACATCACGAAATAACAGTCAGTGGAGCGATGAATTCTACCGAATAACAGTTTATAGCACAAATGTCAAAGCTATCCAGACCTAACGAAGCGTAGCATAACCTACCCGAACGTACTTCCTAACTCAACCCAACGTGCCGTGACGACTATTGCTGGCTCCCTAGTGTAGCACAGAGCATAGTAGATCGTTGTAGAGCGTAGAAATCCACCGAAGAGTGATGTACA
>NW_016957682.1:0-216 GCF_001483705.2 Eufriesea mexicana
CACAGCCATCCTATCCTAACCTAACCAAACTTAACATATCAAAACGTAACATAACTCAGCCTAGCGTGCCGAGAGCACCACTGGCGGCCTCCCAATAGCCAAGCGGAATATACTGCAGCGTAGCAGAGCGTAGAAGTCCACCGAATAGCAGTGTATAGCGCAAACGTCATAACAACCATAACCAAACTCAACCTAACCTAACTAAGCACAGCGTAA
>NW_016957683.1:0-521 GCF_001483705.2 Eufriesea mexicana
GCCGAACAGCAGTGTACAGCAAAAAAGTTAAGGCTATCCCGACCAAACTTAGCCTGAGGCAACCTAACCGAACGTAACTTGACACAACATAACGTGCGAAGACCACTATTGCTGGCTTTCGCTGAGCCAAGCTTGAGATATTAAGGCACTGTAGGTAACAGAAATCCGTCCAATAACAGACTGCGGCACTAAAGTCAAAACTATCCTCTCGTAACATAACCAACCGTGACATAACCGAACGTAACCTAACTCAACATAACGTGCGGCGACGACTATTTCTAGCCTCCACAGAGTAAAGCGTTACACGCTAGTGGAGAGCAGAACGCGGTAAACCACATAATCGCAGTGTATATGGAAAGGTCGTAGCTACCCAAGCCTAACCCAAACAAACAGAACATAACCAAACATAGCCAGACACAACCTAACGTGCCTGGAAGCCGCTATTGCTGCCCTCTCCTGGGCCAAGCAGGACATACTAGAGCACAGTAGGTCGCAGGAGTTCACCGAATAGCAGTGCACAG
>NW_016957684.1:0-349 GCF_001483705.2 Eufriesea mexicana
CAATAAAATTGAACTTTCCAGCCCGATTCTATAGCATTGCAATGGTTATAGCGTGCCAGTATATTTTTCCTCCTGATTAATGGGAGAAAGTTGGCTCACCACGGTATTAGTCGAAAATGTCAATAAAATTGAATTTTCCAGCCATATTCAACAGCATTGCAATGGCTATAGCGCTCCGGAAGGATCTTTCCTACTTTCTTAGGGAAGGAAGTTAGCTCACCACGATATTAGTAGAAAATGTCAATAAAATTGAACTTTCCTGCCAGATTCTACAGCATTGCAATGGCTATAGCAGGCCAAAAGTATCTTTCCTCCATACTTATGCAAGGAAGTTAACTCACCACGATAT
>NW_016957685.1:0-566 GCF_001483705.2 Eufriesea mexicana
AGGGATGGATGTACGGATGTATGGACGTATGGGTGTACATATTTATGGATGTATGTATGGATAGATGTGTGGGTCGATGGATGTAGGGATGGGTGCATGTATGGATGCATGGATTGTTCGATGGATGTATGGATGGGTGCATTTATGGATGGATGGATGTGTTGATGGATTGAGGAATGGATGGACGTATGTACGGATGTATGGATACATGGATGTATTTATGTATGGATGTTTGGATGTATGGATGTATGGGTGTATGGATGGATGGATTTATGGATGGATGTATGTATGGATGTTTGAATGGATGTATGTATATATGTATGTATGGATGTATGGAAGGATGAAGATGTCTGTATGGACGAATGTATTGTTGTATGTCTGGACGTATGTATTGTTGTGTGTATGGTTGTATGGATGGATGGATGGATGGAATGTTGCATGGATGTATGGATGGATAGATTGATGGATTGTGGGATTGATGGATGGATGGATGGATGTATGGGTGGGTGGATGTATGTATGTATGTATGTATGTATGTATGTATGGATGTTTGAATGTATGGATGT
>NW_016957686.1:0-5944 GCF_001483705.2 Eufriesea mexicana
ACGGAAAACAGCCAAACATAGCGTTACACAACCTGCGTGTCGAGACCGCTCTTGCTGCCCTCCACTGAGCCAAGCGGGACACACAAGGGGACAGCAGAGCCCTGAAATCCACCGAAAAGCAGTTTATAGCACACAAGTCGAAGGTATCCCAGCCAGTCCTGACCTAACCAAACATAGCCAAGCGAAGCATCTCTCAGCGCAACTTACCGCGGCCACTTCTTCTGGCCTCCCAGAGTCAAGATCAATAGAGTGGAGCACAGCAGTTCACACAGATCCACCGAATAACAGTGTATAGCACGATAGTTGAAATTATCCTAACCAAACGTAGCCTATCCTGACAACCAATCGAAACAGGGCAGAACCTAACGTGCCACGGCACCAATGCCCGCCCTCAGAGACGAGGAGCGTTTAGAAGAGTAATGTAGAGCGCAGGAACCCACCGAATCGCTGCGTAAACCACAAAAGTCGAAGATATCCTATTCTATCCAGACCTAACCTAACCTAAAAGGACGTAGCATAGATGAACGTTACGTGCCGCGACCACTACTCCTGGCTTTCCCCGTCCCATGCATAATATAGTACAGCAGAGTGGGTCGCAGGAATCCACTTGGTAACATTGTGTATCACGAAAGCCAATGGTATCCTAATCAAACTTCACCAAACGTAACCAAATCAAACGTAGCCTAACATAACATAACGTGCCGCGACCACTACGGCTCGCTTCCGCAGGACCAAGCAGAGTGTAACAGAGCACAGTCGAGAGCAGCAATCCCCCGAAAAGCAGTGCACAGCACAAAGGTCAAAGATAACGTGACTGAGGTTGACATAACCTAACATAACCAAACAAAACATAGACAAACATGTAGTGTCGAGACCACTATTGCGGGCCTCGCCTGAGCCAAGCAGAAAATATTGGAACGCAGTAGAGCGCAGATGTTCGCGGATAGCAGTGTATAGCACAGGAGACTGTACCTTCCAATCCTAACCTCACCAAACCTAACACATCAAAACGTAACCCAAACGTACCTAACATGACGAGATCACTATTGATTGCCCCAGCAGACACAAGTAGAAGGTACTAGCGCACAGTAGTGCACAGCAATCGACCGCATTGCAGTGAAAAGGCAAAAGCCATATATATCGCAATCCAACCTGTCCCACCAGAACCTAACAAAACATAGCATAGATCAATTTAACAAGCCACGACCACTGCTCCTGGCCTCCCCTGAGCCGAGCAGAGTGTAGCAGAGCACAGTAGATCACAGAAGTCCAACGAATAACAGTGTGTAGTACGAAGGTCAAAGCTAACCTGACTGTACTTATACTAACCTAACCTAACCAAACGTTACATACCACAACCAGACGTGCCACGACAACTTTTGCTCGCCTCTCCAGAGTCGAGCAGGGAGCAGTGAAGCAACGTAGAGCGTAGATATCCACCGAATAGCATTTTATGTCGTAAAAGTCAATGAAACACTAACCGAGCCTTCCAAAACGAAACTAACGAAACGTAACATTGCTAAACCAAACGTGCAGAGACCACTATTACTGGCCACACCAGAGGCAAGCAGAGCGTACTGTAGCACGTGAGAGCGCAGGAACACATCTAGTTGCGGTGTATAGCATAAACGACAAGGTACCCTTTATTAACCAAGCCAAACGTAGCATAACCAAACGTAACATAAAACGACATAACAAGACGAGACCACTATTGCTGATCTTCACAGAGACAAGCAGAGTGTACTAGAGCACAGTATTGCGTAGAAATCCACCGCATTGCAGTGAATAGCACAATGCCCATAGATACCGTATCCCAACCTGTCCTAACCTAACCTTACCTAACGTAGCATATCTCAACATAACGTGACGCGACAACGGCTCCTGGCCTCCACAGAGACAAGCAGAATGCAGTCTGGCACAGAAGATTACAGAAATCCACCGAAAAGCAGTGTAAAGCACATAAGTCAAAGTAGCCCATCCGAACCTAGCCAAACGCATCATAGCCGAACGTAACCTAACTGAACCTAACATGGCGTGACTACTATTGCTGGCCTACACAAGGGAAAGCAGAATGCACTAGAGCGATGTAGTGCGCAGAAACTCCGCCGCATTGCAGTGAATAGCACAAAAGTCGAAAATATCCTAACCAAACCTGACCCAGCCTAACCGAACCGACAGTAACATAAATAAACCTAACGTGCAGAGAACACTATTGCTCTCCACACTAGAAACAAGCAGAACATACTACAGCACACCTGACCGCAGAAGTCCTCCGGACAGCAGTTTATCGCACAAAAGTCAAAGCTATCTAATCCTAGCATATCCATTCTTAATATAACCAAACGTAACATAACTGAAACTAACGTACCCCGGCCACTGTTGCTGGCATCCACAGGGTAGAGCAGAAAATACTAGAGGACAGAAGGGCGCAGAAGTCCACAGAATCGCAGTGTACAGCACAAAAGTCATATATATCCAGGCCTAACCCAAGCTAACATAACCGAGCCAAACATAACCTACCTTAACGTAACGTGCCGCGGCCACAATTGCTGGCCTCCTCAGAGACGGTCAGAGTATAATAGAGCAATTTAGAGCGCAGACATCCACCGAAGAGTAGTGTGTAGCACTAAAATGGAGGATATCCTAACTTAACCTGGCACAACCTAACACAACCAAACGTAGCATAACTCAATATAACGTGCCACAACCGCTATTGATGTCATTTGTAGAGCCAAGCGGAGAATATCAAAGGACATTAGAGCGTAGAAATACTCCGAATGGCAATGTATAGCACAGAGGACAAAATAGCGTATCCAAACGTAGCCAAACGTAACATAAAAAAACGTAACGTAACTCAACCTAGCAGGACGCGACCACTATTGCTGGCCTCGACAGAGACAAGCTGAAAGTACTAGGGAGCAGTTGTGCGCAGAAATCCACCGCATTGTACTGAATAACACAAAGTTGTACGGTACCGTAAACTAACCTAATGTAACCAATCGTAGCATGACTCAACGTAAGGTACCAGGATCACCATTGCTCGCCTGCCCTGAGTCGAGCAGAGTATAGTAGAGCAATGTAGTGCGCAGATATCCACAGAATCGCAGCGTATGGCACAAAATCTGAGGATGCCCTAACCACACCTGGCATAGCCTAACCTAATCAAACGTGGCATAATTCAACATAACGTGCCGCGACGGCTTTTGATGGCCTTCGTAGAGCCCTTCAGAGCATTTTGGAGGACATTAGAGCACAGACATCCACCAAGTAGCAGCGTATAGCACAAAAGCAACAGCAGCCCATACTAACCAAGCCAAACTTAACACACCCAAACGGAGCATGACCCAACCTAACACGACGGGACCGTTATTGCTGGCCGCAGCAGAGCCGAGCAGAACATACTAGATCGCTGTAGGGCGCAGATGTCCACCGAATAACATTGAGTGGCACAAAATTATAAGCTATTCTGTCCTAACATAACCAAACATGTCATATGGTTACGTAGCCTAAGTAAACCTAACGCGACGAGACCACCATTTCTGGTCTCTACAGAGCCAAGCAGAAAATATTAGAGCGCCGTAGGGCGCAGGCATCGGTGGACAGCACTGTATAGCACAAAAGTCATACTAGCGCATTCTAACCTAGCCAAACGTAACAGGCGTAAACGGAATCTAACCAAACCTAACACGACGGGACTGACACTGCTCGCCGCCACAGAGGCAAGCAAAACTAACCAGAGCGCAGTGTAGTTCAGAAATCCACCGCATTGCATTGAAAAGCACAAAAGCCGTAAATACCTTAGCATAAGCTGACCTCACCTAACCGAGCCGAACGTAGCATATATCAAAGTAACTTGCAGCGAACACTGCTCCTGGCCTCAACGTAGGCAAGCTGAATATAGTAGAGCACATTAGGACACTGGAATACACCGAATAACAATGTACAGCACGAAAGTCAGAGCTACCGTTACCGAAATTAACCCAACCTAAACTTACCAAACGCATCCTAACTGAACCTAACACTACGATACCTCTATTGCTGGCCTCTACAGAGACATGCAAAATGTACTTGTGCACATTAGAGCGCGGAAATCCAACGCAATCAAGTGAATGTCACAAAGGCCGTAGCTACCCTAACCTAAACTGAACTAACCTAACACAACCAAGCGAGGCATATTCAAAGCAACTTGCCGCGACCACAGCACCTGGCCTCCCCAGAGCCCAGCAGAATGTAGTGGAGAACGGTCGATAACTGAAGTCCACCTGGTAACAATGTACAACACGAAGGTCAAAGGTATCCTAACCAAACTTTACGTAACGTAACCTAATCAAACGTAGCCTAAGCTAATATAACGTGCCGCGACCATTATTGCCGGCCTTCACAGGACAAAGCAGCCTATGGCAGATCATATTCGATCGCATAAATCCTCCGAATAGCAGTGTACAGCACGAAAGTCACAGATAACCAGACTGAGCTTGACAGAACCTATCCTAACCGAACGTAACATAACTCAACCTAACGTGCCCCGACCACGATTTCTGGCCTCCGCAGAGCCTATCAGAACTTACTAGAGGGCATAAAAGCGCAGAAATCCATATATTCGCAGTGCATAGCACGAAAGAGAAACGAATCCGGACAATACGCAAGCTAACTTAACCAAACCAATCGTAGCCCACCTCAACGTAACGTGCCCCAGCCACTGTTGTTGGCGTCCAAAGAGACAAGCACAATGTGATAGAGCAGAGTAGAGCGCAGCAGTACACCGAGTAACAGCGTATAGCTCATAGGTCAAAGCTATCCTCTCCGAACCTAACCAATCGACACAAACACAGATGTAACCTAACTCAACCTAATATGCAGCGACCACTATTTCTGGCCTCCCCAGATTCGAGCAGAGAATAGTTGGTCACAGTAGAGCGCAGAAATCCACCAAATATCCGTGTATGCCAGCAAAGTGAAGTCTATTCAAGCCTAACCTAAACGAACATAGCATATCTGAACATAACGTAACCAAACCTAACGAGACGAGACCATTGTTGCTGGACTGATCAGAGCCAATCCGAGCATATTATTGGAGAGGATAGTGCCGAAAACCTCAGAAACGCATGGTACAGCAGAAAAGTCAAAGCTGCCCAAACCGGATCAAAACAAACCTAACACAGCCAAACTTAACCTAACACATCCTGTCGTGTCGCGAACACTGTTCCTGGTATCCCCAGAGTAAAGCAGAGTACAGTACAGCAATATAGAGCGTTGAAAACCGCCTAATAGCAGTGTATGGCACAATAGTCAATGATGACCAATCCTAACCGAACCAAACGTGACATAACCAATCGCAGCCATATCCAACATAACATGCCAAGACCACTATTGCTGGCATCCCGCCACGAAACAGAGCATATCAAAGGAGAGTATAGTACAGAAGTCAAAGTATGGAAATGTATAGCGGAATAGTCAAAGCTATCCTAACATAACGCAGAAAAGCGTAACCTAACCAAACGCAACCTAACTCAACGTAACGTGCCGAGAACACTATTGCAGGCATCCCAGAGCAAAGCAGAGCATATTATACAACAGTAGAGCGCAGAAATCCTTCGAGCAGCAGCGTACAACACGAAAGTCAGATCAATCGTGTCCTAAACTAAGCAAGTGCAACATAAACAAACACAATCTAACTCAACCTATCGTGCCGAGACCAATACAGATGTCCCCCGCAGAGCCAAGCTGAATATGTTAGAGCAGGGTATAGCGTAGGAATAGACCGCTTTGCACAGGATTCCACAAAAGTCTATGATATCCTGACCAAACCTATTCCAACAGGAATAGACCGCTTTGCACAGGATTCCACAGAAGTCTATGATATCCTGACCAAACCTATTCGAACCTGACACGACCGAACGTAGCATAATTCAAACTAGCGTACCTAGACCGTCATTGCTGACAT
>NW_016957687.1:0-1132 GCF_001483705.2 Eufriesea mexicana
CAATAAAATTGAATTTTCCAGTCAGTTTCTATAGCACTGCAACGGGTTCAGCGCGGAAATAGAATCCCTCCTCCTTATTTATGCAAAAAAAGTTATCTCACATCTATAATAGAAGAAAATCAATAAAATTGGTTTTTCCATACAGATTGTATATCATTGCATTCGCTGTAGCACGCCAATAGTATGTTTCCTCCTTATTTATGCAAGAATGCCAGCTCACCCCGATATTAGTCGAAACTGTCTATATAATTATATTTTGCATCAAGATACTATAGCACTGCATGGGATACAGCACGCGAACGGAATTTTTCCTCCTTATTGATGCAAGAAACTTCGCTCACCACGATGTTGGGAGAATATGTTAATAAAATTGGATTTTCCAGCCAGATTCTATTGCATTGCAATGGCTATAGGACGCCATCAGTTTCTTTCTTCCTTTTTTATGCAAGAGAGTTAGCTCACCACGATAGTATCCGAAAAGGTCAATAAAATTAAATTTTCCAGCCAGATTCCGGAGCATTGCAATGGAAATAGCACGACAATAGAATCTTTCCTACTTATTTATGCAAGAAAGATACCTTACTACGATATTATACAAGAATGTCAATAAAATTGAATTTTCCATGCAGATTCTATGGCATTGCGATGGCTGTTGCACCCCAATAGAACCTTTCCTCCTTACCTATGCAACGAAGTTAGCTCACCACGATAGTATCCGAAAAGGTCAATAAAATTAAATTTTCCAGCCAGATTCCGGAGCATTGCAATGGAAATAGCACGACAATAGAATCTTTCCTACTTATTTATGCAAGAAAGATATTTATGCAAGAAAGATACCTTACTACGATATTATACAAGAATGTCAATAAAATTGACTTTTCCAGCCAGTTTCAATAGCACTGCAACGGGTATAGCGCGCAAATAGAATCTTTCCTCCTCATTTATGCAAAAAAGTTATCTCACCACGGTAATAGAAGAAAATGTCAATAAAATTGGTTATTCCATTCAGATAATATGCCACTGCAATGTCTATGGCACGCCAATAGAATCTTTCCTCCTTATTTTTGCTAGAATGTCAACTCACCCCGATATTAGTCGAAACTGTCAATATAATTATATTTTCCATCCAGAT
>NW_016957688.1:0-7415 GCF_001483705.2 Eufriesea mexicana
GTTAGGTGTGACTTTCGTGGTATAAACAGCTGTTCGAAGGAATACGGCGCTCTACTGTGATCTAATACTCCCTGCTATCCTCTAGGAACTCTAGATGTAGCTGCCGCCGTGCGTTTACTTGAGTTAGGTTATGTTTAGTTAGATTAGGCTTCTTTGCATTTGGTTAGAATATCTCCGACTTCCCTGCTATGCACTGTCATTCGATGGACCTCTGCACCCTCCTCTCCTGTAGTATGCACTGCCTGGCGATGGGCAGGCCACCAACAGTGGTCTTGGCCCGTTAGGATAAGTTAGGCTGCATTTGGTTATATTACTTTTGGATATGTTAGGACAGGATAGCTTTGACTTTTGTGCTGTACACTGCTATTCGTTGGATATCTACGCACTACGTTGCTCTACTATACTCTACTCGATGCTCGGAAGGCCAGTAATAGTGGTATCGGCCCGTTAGGTTGTGTTACTCCACTTTTGGCTACGTTACGTCAGCTTGGGTTGGGTTTGGATAGGTTTGACTTTCGTGGTATACACAGATGTTCGGTGGATTTCTACGCTCTACGCTGCTCCAATATGCTCTGCTTGGCTCTGGGGAGGCCAGCAATGGCCATCTCGCCTCGTTATGTTGAGTAATGCTAAGTTTGGTTGTGTCACGTTTGGCTTCGTTAGGATAGGATAGCTTTCACTTTTGTGATATACACTAATTTTCGGTGTATTTCGTCTCTCTGTCGCGTTCTATTATGCTCTGCTTTGCTGTGCGGTGACAGCATCAGTGGCATCGGCACGTTGGTTTCGGCTATGGTACCTTCGGTTAAGTTACGTTAGCTCCTGCTACGTTTGGATAGCTTTGGCTTCCGAGGTATACACTACAATTCGATGGATTTCTGCGCTCTACCGTATCCTAGACGACTCCGGGGAGGCCAGCTACAGAGGTCTCGGCACGTTAGGTTGGCATAGATTACGTACGGCTATGTCAATTTTGGCTAGGTTAGGATAGCATACCTATGACTTTTTTGCTGCACGCTGCTGTTCTGCGTATTTCTGCGCACTACCGTGATGTAATATGTTCCGCTTGGCTCTGGGGAGGCCAGCAATGGCGGCCTAGGCACTTTACGTTGAGTTAATCTACGTTTGGTTAGGCTATGATTGTTTGGCTTTGGCTTGGATAGTTTTGACTTTTCAGCTATAAACTGCGTTTCTATCGATTTCTTCGCTCTACTCTCCTCCAGTGTGTTCTGATTGGACGTGCGGGCCAGCAATTGTAGTCAAGGCACGTTGTGATGAGTTGGGCTACGCTTGGTTGAGTTGTGTTATATCAGGTTAGGTTAGGATAACTTCGGCTTTCGCGCTGTACACTGCAATGGCATGGATTTCTGCGCTCTACGCTGCTCTAACATGCAGTAACGCTCGTTGCACGTTAGGGTGGGAAAGGTTACGCTTGATTAGGTTATGTTAGGCTAAGTTCGGTGATGATAGCATGGACTTTCGCGCTATACATCGTCATTCGGTGGATTACTGCGCTCTACTGTGCTCTACTATATTCTGCTAGGGCCTGGGGAGGCCAAAGACAGTGGTCGGTTCATGCTAGGTACGGTTAGGTTACGTTTGGTAGTGTTACGGTTGGTAAGGTTTATGACATGGTTGCTGCGGCTTTTGTGCTTTGCCCTGCTATTCGGTGGATTCCTGCGCTCTACTGTGCTCTAGTATGTTCTGCTTGGCTCCGTGGAGGCCAGCATTAGCCTCCTCGGCACGTTGGGTTTAGCTCGGTTACGTTTGGTTAGGTTAGGGTATGCTTGGTTCGGGTAGCGTAACGTTGTCTTTCGTGCTGTACACTGTCATTCGGCGGATTTCAGCGTTCTACTGTGCTCTACTGCATTCTGCTTGGCCATGCAGAGACCAGCAATAGTGGTCGCTACACGTTAAGGTGAGTTGGGCTGCGTTTGGTTTGGTTGGGTTAGGTCGGTTTATGATAGGATATCTTCGACTTTGGTGCTATTCACTGCTATTACGCTGACTTGTCCGCTCTACTGTGCTCTACAATGCTCTGCTTGGCCCTGGTGGGGCCAGCAACTGAGTCTTCGGCACGCAGGTTTGAGTTACGTTGCGTTTACTATTGTGACGATTGGTTATGCTAGTATATGTTTGCTTTGACTTTTGTACTGTACACTGCTATCCGCGGAATTTCTGCCATCTTCTGTGCGCTATTGTGTTCCGCTTGGCCCAGGGGTGGCCAGCAATAGTGGTCTCGGCACGTTAGATTGAGTTATGTTACGTTTGTCTTCGTTACGCATGGTTAGGTTAGGATAGGGTGGATCTGAGTTTTGCGTTATACACTGCTATTCGGTGGACTACTGTGCTGTACTCTGCTCTAATGTTTCCTGCGTAGCTCTGGGGAGGCCAGCAATCGTGGCCTCGGCACGTTAGGTTGAAGTAGGTTACGTTCGGTTAGGTCAGGTTGGGTTCGGTTTGGTAAGGATGGCTTCGACCCTAGGATGGCTATACTCTGACATTCGTTGGATTCCTGCACCCCACTGTGCTGTAATATGTTCCGCTTTTCACTGGGAATGCCAGCAATAGTTGCCGCGGCTCGTTATGTTATGTCATCCTACGTTTCGTCAGGTTACGATTGTATGTGTTAGGCTCGGATAGCTATGACTATTGTGCTATATACTGCGATTCATTTGATTTCTGCGATGTACCCTCCCCTGATGTGTTCTGTTTGTCTCTTGGCTGGCCGGCAATATTGGTCGCAGCACGTTAGGTTGCGATATGTTACGTTCGGTTGTGTTAAGCTTTGGTTAGATTTGGTCAGGATACCTTCGGCTCCTGTGATATGAACTTCAATGCGGCTGATTTCTACGCTCTACTGTACCCTAGTATATAATCTTTGACTCTGCGACAGCCAGCAACAGTGGCCCCCGCACGTTTGCATCGGTTATGTTACGTTCGGTTATGTTACGTTCTTCTAGGATAGGACCGGATGACTTTGCCTTTTTTACTGTGAAATGCTGATTCTGCGACAATATCCTTTCTGCTGTGCTCCAATGTGCTCTACTTGCTTCTGTGATGGCAACAATGGTGGCGTAGGCAGATAAGGCTGTGATATGTAACGCCAGTTTTGGTTAGGTTAGTTTGGGTTGTGTTAGGATAGCCTTGACATTTCTTCTTGACACAGATATCTACGGACTCCTGCACTCTATTCTAATCTAATATGTTCTGCTCGGCGTTGGGGAGGCCCGCAGCAGTGGCCTATGCACAAGGCGTGGGCTAGGTCACGTTTGGTTATGTTACGTTCGGTTAGGTTGTGATATGTCAACTTCGCAATTTTTGCTGTACACTGATATTCAGTGGATTACGGCGAACTACACTGCGCTACTATACTCTGCTCGACTTTGGAGTGGCAAGCAATAGTGGTCTCAGTGCGATAGGTTTAGTTAGGTTACGTTTGGCTAGGTTAGGGAAGGCTAGGTTTGTTAAGGATTTCCTTGACCTTCGTGGTATACGCGGCCATTCGGTGGATTTCTGCACTCTATTGGCATCCACTATATTCTGGTTGGGCCTGTCGTGGCTGGCAATATTTGTCTCGGTACGTTAGGTTGTGATACTCTACGCTTTTCTCGGTGAGGTTGGTTTGGGTTAGGTTAGGATGTCTTTGACTTTACTGCTATACACTGCAAGTCTATGGATGCAGGCGCTCTACTCGCCTTTAATGCGTTATTCTTGGCTCTTGGGACGCCAGCGATAGCGGTCGCAGGGCGTTAGTCCGTGTTAGGTGTGTTTGGTTATGCTGCGATTCGTTAAGTTACGAAAGTATAGCATTCACTTTTTCGCTCTACGCTGCTGGTCGGTGGACCCCTGCGCTCTACTGTGCTCTAATACGTTCAGCTTGCCTCTGGGAAGGACAGCAATATAGGACTAGGTACGTTATTTTGAGTTGGGCTACGTCTGGTTACGTTAAGTTAGGTCAGGTCAGGTTAGGATAACTTAGACTTTTGCGATTTACACAGCGTAGCGGCAGATTTCCGCGCTCCACTATGCTGTATCATATTCTGCTTGTGTATAGGGATTCCAGAAATAGTGGTAGCTGCTCGTTAGATTGAGTTAGGTTACGTTTGTGTATGTCACGGTTGGTGAGGTTAGGAGTAGTAGCATGGACTTTTGTGCTATGCGCTGACATTCGGCGGATTTCTACACTCTACTGTGCTGTAATGCGTGCAGCTTGGCTCTGGGAAAGACGGCAATGGTGGTATCGGCACATTATATTGAGTTATCCTGCGTTTGGTTAGGTTAGGGTATCATTGACTTTTGTGATTTACACTGCAATGAGGCGGACTTCTGCGCTCAACTGTGCTCTGCTTCATACAGGTTGGTTCTGCGGAGGACCAGCAGAAGTTAACTAGGCACGTTAGGTTGTGTTAGATTACGCTTGGCTGTATCATGTTTGCTTAGGCGAGGATAGCTTCGACTTTTGCGCCGTAAGCTGCTATTCGGTCCATTACTGCACACTACTGAGATTTAGTACGCTCTGCCTTGCTATGGCGAGGCGAAAAATGGTGGCGTCGTCAGGATAGGTTGAGTTAGGGTACGTTTGGTGAGGTTCGGTTTCTTTGGGTTATGTTAGGATATCTTTAACTTCGGTCCTCTACACTGTAATGCGCTGGACTTCTGCGATCTACAGTGCTCTAGTATGTCCTGCTTGGCTCTGGGTATGCCAGTAATAGTGGTCTCGGTTCATTACGTTGAGATAGTGTACGTTTGGCAATGTTACGTTTGCTCAGGTTAGGTTTGGATCGCTTCGACATTTCTGCTACACACCGTGATTCTATGGATTTCTGCAATCCACTCTCCTCCAATATGCTCTGCTTATTGGAGGACATAAATACTGTTCGCGGCACTCTTGGATGAGATAGATTACATATGGTCGGGATAGGTTTGGTTGGGTTAGGTTGGGTTTGTTTGGGTTGGGTTAGGATATCTTTGACTTTTGTGATGTAGACTGCAATGCGGTGGTTGTGTGCGCTCTACCGTGCTCTAGTATCTTCCGCTCGGTTCTGCTGAGCTCAGCAGTAGTGGTCGAGGCACGTTACGTGTAGTTAGGCTACGTTCGGCTTCGTTAATTCCGGTAAGGTTAGGGTATGTGTGACTTTTGTGCTATTCACAGCAATTCGTTGAACTTCTGCGCACTACTGTTATCTGATACGTTCAGCTAGGCCCTGGGAAAGGCCGCAATAGAGGTCTCGGCACTCTATGATGGGTTATGCTACGTTTGGTTGGTTTAGGTTAGGCCAGGTTTGACTAGGTTATATCTGCTCTTGCGCTTTACGCAGCAACGCCGCGGATTCCAGTGATCTAGTGTGCTCTGGCATATTTTACTTGTCTCTGGGGAGGTCAGCAATAGTTATGTAGTGCAGTTGGTTGAGTTATGTTGCGTTCTGCTATGATACGATTGGTTAGGTTAGGAGAATATGACTTTGACTTTTGTGCTATACACTGCTACTCGGAGGATTTCTGCGCTCTACATTGCTCTACCATGCTCTGCCCGCCTCCCGAGGGGACAGGAACAGTTGTCGCGACACGTCCGGATGTGTTAGTTTACATTCGGTTAGGTTATGTTAGGATAAATTAACGTAGCGTAGCCCAGAATTTCGTGCTATACGCGGATATTCGGTAGCTTTCTGCGCTCTGCTGTGCTCTACCGTTGCTGCTTGGCCCTGGTGGGTCAGTAATAGTGGTCGTGGCATGTTATGCTGAGTTATGCCACGTTTGGGCAGGTTATGCTTGTTTGGATTACGTCCGGATATTTTTGAATCCTCTGATGTGCACTGCGATTTTATGGATTTCTGTACAACACTCTCCTCCAATATTTTCTGCTTGGATCTGCGGAGGTAAGCACTTGTGGTCGCGTTACGTTAGGTGGTGTTAGGGTGTGTTTGGTTATGTCACGATTTGCTATGTTAGGAGAGGAGAACTTTGACTCTTTTGATACACACTGCTATTCGCTGCATTTCTGCTCTCTACTATGCTCCAGTATGATCTGCTTGGCCATGGGGAGACCAGTAACAGTGGCCTCGGCACATCATGTTGAGTTGGGCTACGTTTGGTTAGCTCAGTTTAGCTCTGGTATGGTTTGCATATTTTTGACTTTTTTGCCGTGCACCGCAATGCGGCTGATTTCAGCGCTCTAGCGTTCACTACTTTATTCTGCTTGGCACTTGGGAGGCCAGGCCCCGCCACGTTGGCGTGCATCACGTTATGTTCGGATACGTTACGTTTGGCAAGGCTTGGAGTGGATAGCTTTGACTTCACTGTTATACGCTGCGCTTCTATGTATTTCTGCGCTCTACTCTGCTCTGATATGTTCGGCTCGGCTCTGGGGTGGCCAGCGATAGATGCCTCAGCACATCAAGTTGAGTTATGCTACGTTTGGTTAAATAAGGTTAGGTCAGCTTCTGATAGGATAACTTAGATTTTAGTGCTATACTCTGCATTGCGGTGTATTTCTGCACTCCACTGTGCTCCAGTTCACTCTGATAGGCTCTGGGGAAGCGAGAAATAGTGTTTTCGGCACGTTAGTCTGTGTTACGTTACGTTCGGTTATGTTAGGAAATCATAGCTTTGACTTTTGTGCTGTACACTGCAATTCGGTGCATTTTTGAGCCCTACTGCGCTCCAGTGTGCCCTTCGTGGCTCTGTGGAGGCCAGCACTATTGGTCCCGGCACGTAATGCTGAGCAAGGCTGCGTCTGGCTACTTCGGGTTAGTCCAGGTAAGGCATGGTTGTCTTTGACTTTCTTGCTGTACACTGCAATGCGGCGGATTCCTCCGTCCTACTGATCTCTAGTATATTCCGCTGAGCTCTACGTTCGGTTAGGACAGGATAGAATGGCTTTGACCATTGTGATAACCACAGCTGGTCGGTGCACTGCTACGCTCGACTGTGCTCTAATATGCTCTCATTGGCTCCGCGGATGCCAGCAATCGTGGTCGCGGCACGCTAGGATCAGTTGGGTTACGTTTGGTTATGCTACGATTTGTTACGTTAGGGAAGGATAGCTTTGACTTCATTGCTACACACTACGGTTCTGTGGATTTCTACTATCTGCTTTCCTCTCACACATCCTGCTTGGCCCTGTGCAGGCCAGCAACAGTGGCCTCGGCACGTCGGGATGAGTTAGTATACGTTCGGTTAGGTTAAGTTAGGGCAACTTGGCTAAGCGTAGCTACGACTGTTGTGCTATACACAGATATTCGGTGGATATCTACACTGCATTCTACACTAATATTTTCTGCTTCGCCCTGGGAAGGCAGGAATATTGGCCTTGGCACTTTATGTTGTAATATGCTACGTTAGGTTGGGTTAGGTAAGATCATGTTAGGTTAGGATATCTTCGACTTTTGTGCTTCATACTGCAACGCCGCGTA
>NW_016957689.1:0-430 GCF_001483705.2 Eufriesea mexicana
AACGTGCAGCGAACACTATTGGTGGCCTCCCCAGAGCCACGCGGAGCATATTAGAGCACAGAAGAACTCAGCAATCGACCGCATTGCAGTTTACAGCACAGAGACCAAGGCTGCCCTAGCCTAACCTAACCAAATGTAGAAAGGCCTATCGTAACCTAACACCACATAACCGCCTTACAACTCTATTGCTGACTTCCCCAGAGCCAGGCAGAATATACTAGAGCACAGTAGATCACAGACATCCGCCACGTAGTATTGCTAAGCACAGAAGTAGGGATAACCTCGCGCAACCTGACCTAACCTAAGCCATTCGAGCGCAGCCTAACGAGGCGTAGGATGCCGAGATCATTATTGCGGTTTTCCGAATGCCGATCTAAACATATCAGATCGCAGTGGAGCGCAGAGTACCACCGAATAGCAGTGTATAGCA
>NW_016957690.1:0-957 GCF_001483705.2 Eufriesea mexicana
CATGCATCCATACATATGATCTTGCATACGCGCATCCATACATCCATACATACATTCTTACATGCATTCATACATATAACCATACATCCATCCATACAAACATCCATACATACAACCATGCATACATCCATGCATACATCCATACATACATCAACACATTCATCCATCCATCCATACATCCATGCATATATAAATCCATACATCCATACATCCGTACGTCCATATGTTCGTACATGCATACATCCATACACCCATACATCCATACATCCACCCATGCAACCATTCATCCATACATACAACCATCCATACCTCAATCCGTCCATACATCCATCCATGCATCCGTCCAGACATCCATACATCCGTACATCCGTTCATCCATACCTCAAACCATCCATACATCCACCCACCCCGAGAAGCATTCATGAAGCATTCATAAATACGTAAATCCATCCATACGTCCACCTTCCTACACATCCATCCATCCACACATCCACCCATACAAACAAACATCGAACCATACATCCATCGATCCATACCAGCACCCATCCATACATCCATAGATATATCCACACATACATCCGTACAAACATCCATACATCCATTTATACATGCATCCATACATACGCCCTGCCATACACGCATCCACCCAACCATACACATGTCCATTCATACATCCATCCATACATCCATAGATATATCCACACATACATCCGTACAAACATCCATACATCCATTTATACATGCATCCATACATACGCCCTGCCATACACGCATCCACCCAACCATACACATGTCCATTCATACATCCATCCATACATCCATAGATATATCCACACATACATCCGTACAAACATCCATACATCCATTTATACATGCATCCATACATACGCCCTGCCATACACGCATCCACCCAACCATACACATGTCCATTCATACATCCATCCATACATCCATACA